>NC_068407.1:7496491-7796491 GCF_023724105.1 Carassius gibelio
TAATTAGGTAGTTTTATTGCTATTCTAAAAGTTATATTGATTACATTAGTTTTGCTGTATTTACTGTGTATTACATTAAAGTATTCATGTTATTGTTTTACTTAATTTTATAATATTTTAAGTAAAATGTACATAAATATTTAATGTTTATTTATTATTATTTTATATTATTTACATGATTACATTTATTGTGACATTATTGTATCAAATCAATGTTATGCATATTACTTAATTCCATAATATTTTTGAAATAGTTATATAAATATATAATGCTTATTTTACTTAAGATTAGTACTATATTAATTACCTAATAATTACATTAATTGCATCTTAGTATTTCCGTATTTACTATTTACTGCATTAGTGTATCCATGTAATGCATATTACTTAATCCAATAGTATTTGCAATAAACGTGCAATAAAACATATAATGCTTATTTTAGTTATTATTATTTTATTAATTACATGTACTTCATTTGTCTTGCTCTATTCAATTACTTAAATGCAAATACAATTACAGCACTATAATATAAAATGTGACCTGTCTTATTTTATTATTGTCTTCTTTTATTTTCTAATAATTTGTTTGTAGCATTAATGACCTAAAATGGTTTTGAAGTAACTTGGAGAAACATGGAGAGAGGGAGGGAGGGAGAGAAAGGCATAAAGTAAATTTTAATTTCAGATCATATGTGTCTATTTATATCAGACACACACAAACATTCTTTCATTGACCTTTGGTTGACGGAGGGAGTCAAAGAGGGCACTCGAGCTGGATGGCGTTAAATAAAACTGTTTTGGAAGGAAATGGAAGACAAAAGCGAATACCCAGGACCCCCATGGGCGCTTCCTCATCGGCCGCTTTAAAGAGCTGGCACATCTGAGGCACCGCAATATCAAAAAGCAGAGAGAAAAAGTGAAATGAAGTAAAAGGAAAAAGTGGAGAGGGGGGAAGAGAGAGTGGCAGTACCTTGTCACTGCGGAATGAGGATCATAAACGATAATTGTGTGATGGGAGTGACACGCTGATGACAGCAGATTGATGGCAGTTGAAAAGCAAGCGTAATTCACTAAGGAGTCGCAGAGAGTTGGGTGGCTGAGATAAAGAGAGGAAACTAGTCAGACTGAGCTCTGAAAACTCAGGCGGAGTGGGTACAGAAGGGCAGCAGTTTAGGATTCACTTGTGCTTCCAGTTTTGTTTGTTCTCGCTGCATTTATGTCTCTCGGTGCATTGGACCGGAAACGGTCCCACTCAGAGTACCGCATTTTAATGAAAGTTTTGTAGATAATATACTTTCTAACCCTGAAAAATATATTTTGACTATGCTAAATTAATAAATAAATAAATAAAAAAGTCAGTTTTTCCAAATAGATTTTTCAAATAGATTTTATGGCATTAGTGAAGTGACTATCAAAGCTAAAAACTCAAATTAGAGATTTTAGTTTAAAAACAATTAAAACAAACAAACAATAAATAAACAAATGTAAAATAAATAAAAATAAGCATTGTATTGTAGCATTCCATTAATTGTGTGTGTGTATGTGTGTATGTATAATGTACACACACACATACACACACACACACATAATGAAAATAAGCTCTTTATAATTGTAATTTAACATATAGAATATGTAGTTTAGTTAAATGTTATTATAAATTGTTATTATAGTGGTATTTATTGAATATAATTTGTATATAATGTCAAATGTAATTTATTATGATTATTATTGTGGTTGCTATATTTTTTATAAATGATAAAAAATGTATATATCTAAAAAGCCCTCCATTGTGAACAGTCTGACTTCTATTTAAAAAAAGAAAAGAAATGCATAGTTTTATTTTATTTTTATTGTTTAGTTTATAGCAACAATCTTATTCAAAGTTAAAATATGGTTTTATTGTAATAATAAACTGCTATTTTATTATAATTATTGTCACATTTGATATGGAGGAAAATAATCAAATATATATAAAATGTTGAAACATTTTGGCCAAACATATTTTTTACTAATGAGCAACAATGTATTTTTCAGTCACTCTTACTTTTTATTAACTTAATAGATGTTAACGACAATACTGGCTTCATCGTCATACGTTTGAACAGCTGCTGGACCTGCTTTGTTATGGATAGTTAACCCAGCACAGATAATCTTATTTGTTTTCAGATTAAATATGGCTCAATGTGCGACGCTTAGCGTATCTCAATGCTGACCACCCCACAGTTTCCAGCACATATAAAAAAAAAAAAAGCCCATCATTAGCGCTGTCCGTCTGTCCCTCTGCGGCTGCTTGTGTCACACCGTCCCTCAAAGTGGCTTCCTCCTCGGCGGGCCGCGCCCTGGGCCGGTGCGGCCGCGGGCTCAGGACGCCCACTGAACATGAAACACATCGCCCGATCTGTCAGCTGGGGGCTCCATCTGTCAGTCAGTGGGACAGCTTCACTTTTGTCTGGGGAGGGAGCCGCGCAAATACAGTGGGGGGGCTGCCACGCACCCCATTTTGAGTTGTGCAGGAAACCCTGCTGCCATCGTCCTGACATATTTAATAATAGTTTGCAAGACTATTATTGAACCAGATCCTTTTTAAAAGGCGATAACCCTGCCGCTCAGTGCAATTAATTACGGTTCACCTCTGATTACTTCATTTTGTAAGGTTTAGAATAATTTTGTTTTTTTCTATAGAAAATATGTCGACATTGCACCTCAAAGCTCACTAACAAGACTTGTCTTTTGCAGTTTGACTGTCACATAAATGAATCTCCCTAAAAGTGATAATAGGCAGGAGAGTGGAGGTTGCAATCTACTCTTTGGCAGATAGGCTGCGCCCTTGAGCCACTGTAAAAAGCACGGGCTCAAAGACTCGTCTCCACACTGGGGGACAAGAGGCCTCCACCACTCAGCTCTCTCAGAGTCTTTGGATGTTTCTCCTGGTGCTGAAAGTTCCTGAAAAGATAAGCTTTGCTCACAACTCTAGGAGCTCATTTGAGTTTTATTTATTTAGCACTGTGTTTTTATGTGCATGTGTGTGTGCTGAGAAAGGGAGCAGGAGAGAACGAGTGAGTGTGTTTGTGTGCAGTGCTGAATCCCTGCTGAGAGCATCAGTATTTTCAGATCTGTGTGTAGGGCCGATACTGAACATCAGCAGCATGATACTTCAGCTATTGTTATTCACCCCTTACAAAGAGCCGACTGGATTTGTCACATCACCAATGATGTCAGTTTGAATTTAACAAGATGATACTCTAGGAATATTTTCACATTCATTTGTAAATTTTTCAGCTCTTTTTTTTTTTTTGTCACTGTGTCCATATTTGATACAGAATTTTTCGATTGGGATACAACATAGTCAAGGTTAATTTCCTTTGAGTTTTTGCCTGTGAGCAAATGATTTGTAGTCTTAGTGTTGTGCTTAAGTGGTTTGGTGCCTTGACTCCAAGTCAAAATCATAATCGTATTGTAAATAGGATCAAGGGAAATATTTTGTTGGGTAGGAAGCTTTTAGAAGGATGGACTATGTAATATAGATTGTTCAAGTACTGCATTAACCTCTACATTTATTTTTATTTTTAAAAGCTTATGAATACATGTCGAATTCAAGTTGATCTAATTAGAGAAGACATGGTTTAATATTACTGTAGGAACGTGATTCGTAGCAGCTGAGATATGACTTCTGAATATTTGTGCATCATCTTAATCATTTAATTTGTAACACTTTTAAATCAGAGATGGATATTGTTGTAATTCTTCCTTTTTCTTGATGTCTTTATACAGTTATTTTGCTAATTTCATTTTTTTTTTTTTTTTTTTTTTTTTAGTTATTAAGGGTTGTGTAAAAATTTCTTTAGCTGGTAGATCCATTTTGTTTTTTAATAAAAAAATGTACAATTTAAATCTATCTAATTTATTGTATGAAAAATATTCTAAGAAATTATAGTATATAAATATATACAGTTAGTTATTTATTTTTAATTGAATTTTAGTTGGCAATTAGTTCTTATATTTGTATTTTTAATGCATATGTAAATGTTTCATTATTTATTTATTTTTTCATTATTTTACCTCTGATTTAAGAGAATTCAGATGATTTATTTGATTTAGAAAAAATTATATTTATAATTTTCTAAATGTATACATTTCTAAATTTTCTAATCTAATTTCATTATATATATATTTTTTAAATTAAACAACTAAACATAAAAACACGTTTTTATTTAGGAGATTTTAAAGTAGTTCTCATAGTATAGGTTTTTGTTCAGTGTTCAGCGAACTTGTTTTCATCAACAAACCCATAAGGCCGAGCTGCCGTGCATAACCGCATTGACCATGGTGAGGTGATTTCTGAAAAATCTCACACGAAACACCCAGTGCCATCTGCTGCTGCATACTCATTTCGATTACACATGAAAAAACGCAATCCCAAGTCCTCAGCCTGCCAGAGATTGCCAGCTTCTTCAGCTTCATGATTGGCTCAGTCAGATAAAAATAGTCCGGAAAGAAGTCTGGAGGCGGCCAAATGACAGACAAATAAAGTATTATTTGTATATTTTGTATCATAAAATCATATCGGAATATTCCCAGGACTCTTATTACTTCAACAAATGCACTCTTAGACAAATGCTTTCAGCGCCACCTATGCTTCTGAAAATGATTGACTAAATAATGTCCTAAAGTGAGAGAAAGAAAAGAGAGACATAAAGAAAATGTGATCTATTTGGAGTAGCTTTAGCATCCTGGGCCACCTGGATTTATTTGGGCCAACACCGCTCTGTCCGTTTGGGCCCAGCCTGTCCAGGAGGACCACGGTGAACAGAAGCTACCTCTTGACAACTCACACCTGATCACCACGTTTATCCCCCACTCTCTTCCTCTCTCCCAGTCTTTCTCTATCTCGCACGCCCTGCTTTAACATCCCCCTTCCCAGCGGTCCTGCCCTGTCCTACTTAACTCCGGCCCATCCTGCCCTTTGATTTGAGCTACTTAGACAAGCCACAGATCATCTGCACACTTCACACACTCTGTTTCTCTCACATCCTCTCATGTTTACGGGGATACGTTTCACAAACGGATATTCAGTCGCACGTGCAGTCCAGCTTATATTAGATACGATACACAGTGCATTCAGATTAGTCACTTTTTTAGATGTTTTTATGTTGCTTTAATTCTTAATAACATTATTGATCAAATTGAGACTGTGTGTAGCAGATGTTGCATTCTTATAACATTGTTTGATTTGGAAGACTTCTTTAAAGGACGCCACATGAAAAGATGGTGCATTGGTACATAAGCATGCCATCTGTTTTACTTTTGTAAGCTCCAAAGGCATAGTAAAGCATATTTTTGTAAAGGATGATAAAGGAAGAAAGAAATAATCGGCTGCTTCTTTATTATGTGAAAGGTATCTAACAGCTGACTTGTCTTCCGTCTGCAAATATCCCTAGGCCTTCAGTCCAAGTGTTAACTGTAAGTGATCCAAACTGAGAGTAGCATGCTCTGTTGATTACTTGTGCAGTCTAACAGCTCTGTAATGGTTCAGTTCATGCTGTTCTTGTTACTGGGAAAGAGTCTCCTTGCTCAATTTACTAAGCACCCGTAACCTTTCTTCATTTCATGTAAAGTCACAGAACATTCTTATGGAGCCGTTTGAAGAGCTTGTGGGCACTTTATTGTACTTTATGAACCTTTGTGAAGCTGTGTGAAGGAGCTATATAATGGAGCCTTTTGAAGCTTGTGGAGTCATTTAGGTGAGTAATTTAGATAAATCGTCTTATATGGAGTTATATATTAGAGCCGTCTTATGGAATCTATTGAAGCTAGTGGGAGTCATCTCAGGGAGTCATTATATGAAGCCATTTGAAGCTTGTAGAGTCATTTTAGTTGTTCTTGGTGAGTCATGAGTCATTTCAAGCTTGTCGAATCATGTTAGTTCAACTTGATGAATCATCATGAGTCATTTGAAGCTTGTGGAGTCATCTTAAGGAATCATCATGCAGTCATTTAGCAAGATATTTGAGTCAGCTTAGTGAGTCATTTTGTATGGAGGCTTTTGAAGCTTGTGGAGGCATCTTACATGGAGTGAGCTTATGGAGTCATCTAAAGCTTGCTGTAGTCATCTTAGGATGTCATTTTGATGAGTTAACTTGTCTGGAGTCAGTTGAAGCTTATAGAGGCATCTTATGGAGTCACTTATAGAGTAATGCTAACCTCGTAGGGAGTCATTTTGATAATCATCTTGGTGAGTGATCTTATGGAGTCATCGTAGGGACTCGTCTTAGGAATCATCTTACAAAAGCTTGAAGCTTGTTCAATTAGTTATGAAGTCATTTGAATCTTATGGAATCTTTTGAAGCCTGTGGAGTCATCTTAAATTGAGTCATTATGCAGTATACTTAAATAATAAAAACATCTTTGCATACTCCTTAGTTTCTAGATTAGTTATTAAAAATGGGAAATAGTGCTGTAATTATTTCTATCTATGGTCCGAGAACAGTGTCATTGATTTGGTCCTGCATGTGAAAATAACCATGGCTTTTCTTGTGAAGGAGACACGAGAGGGGCTAACTAATTTCTCCATCAAGCTAATACAGCCTTAATGTGGGTTTTAAGATGGCTGCTGTGGTAATTAGTGAATTGCTTTGAGTGGGCCAGGCTGGGCTGAGAGTGGGTAAGAGATGAAAAAGAGGGCAGAAAGGCTGTCTGTTTCATACTCTGATGGAGGTTATATTTTCTGTGACAACTGGACCACAGTAATCAAAATGTGTTAATAATCCCTTCAAAGGGATGGCGCGGCTTCAGTGGGGCCTCAATGAGTCTGAATCCTCTTGTTAGCAGCAGAGCTGGATGCTCCGCCCTCCCCAACCTGAATCAGTCGCAATTACAAACACTGCCGCACATGAGAGAACCCCGCTATTGTCAATACATGAGCAGAGACACATGATGACACATCAATATGCATTCACATAAGCAAACACACAAACACTTTTTGATATGTCAATTGGATGGTTAACATGAAATCCAAACTGATATAGTGATGCATATGCTTCTGTTTAAATATCTTTATTCACCAAATTACATGAAAAACCAACGAATTGTGAAGAGAAAATAAGAATGAAAGAGCTCAGCATGGCCCACTCCCATAAAGCGCTGTCTGACATAATTGATTCAGACTCTCAAAAATTGTATGTTCGAACATTTGGGGATGGTAAGATTTTTTAAAAAGATTTCACAGTGACACGAGATCTCGCAGAGACTCGCGAGATCAAAAGTGACTTTAGATGAAAAACAATCGGCGTTGTCAGCTCGCTCTCCAGGCGCACATTCCGTTTCACAGTGAAAAACAAAGTATAAAAAAAGAATATGGGTAAGGTACTCTGATTTCGTGGCATTTTTGTGGCTGCCAAGTTTCAGCTATAGAAGCACGCAACATCCGGTAGGTGACGCTAGACTCTCATTGGCTATCGCGGCTATCACGTCAGAGGCAGCCCGATCAAGTTTGATATTTGCGATTTGAGTTTGGAGACACTCCGTCTCAATCAGGAACAGACAAATAATTGTAATGACCCCAATTCGCAATTTGCGATTCAGGCTACAGTCCACGATCATTAGGGGGTTCAAATTGGGGTTAAAATCTTCCTTAAAGTCCCCTAATGTCTGTCCATCTCAAGGCTGCAAAAATACAACAAAAACAGTAATATTGTGGAATATTTGTACGATTGTAAAGCTGTTTTTTAATAGCTGTTTTCTATTATAATATATTCTATAGTGTAATTTATTCCTGTAATGGCAGTGTTACATGATGTTAAATGATCCTCGAGAAATCAGTCTAATTTGGTGATCAGTAATAATAATTATCATTAAATATTGAAAACAGTTTTGCTGTTTTTAGTTGAAACTGTGATTCATTATTATTATTATTATTATTTTTGGCTAAGGATTATTTGATGAATAGAAAAAAAAAGTTAAGAACAACATTTATATGAAATACAATTTTCTGTAATATTATAAATGTGTTTGTATTCCAACTTTTGATCAATTTAATGCATCTTTGCTTAATAATTGCATTTGTACTCCATTATGCCATGCACCGTAGTTCTTCACTTTATCCTACAAACTCTCATTCAGGTTATGGAGAGCCTGGTTTTCACATTCAATTCCCAATAGATAAAATCAAGTCTCACTTTACTTAATTGAATGTCGTTTCTTGGAAATATGTCATATTATCAGGGTAATATGACAGAAGACTGTACAAGGAAATGTTTATACACATTTACACATTACCAGGTAAAAACTAACATCCTGCCTGCCCGGTTGCTGCCATATTATGTTGATCCAACCTCCCACAGAGGATCCCAATATCCAAAGGTTGCTCTTTTAGCTCCAGTGATCACTGCATATTGTTACTCTCACCATCAGAATCCTCTTATTTGCCCTTTGGGTTTTCTTGATCAGGAGTGATAGTCTATTTACTTTGTCACTCCAGAGTGAGCTGTGTTTAAACAACCCACGTAAGCCAAGCCAGGCTCACAGATCAGGGAAACATGTTCAGTAAACATCACGACAGATTTGAGAGCACGTAAGACTGACCTGTGCACATAATACTTTAATCTCATCAAATAGAGCCTCTTCCTAACATGGTCCCCGTTCCCCCCAATGTCCCAAATCAGGAGTTCACGGGAGCAGGCCTGAGCGGAGAATGTTTTAGTCATAGAGCTCAACAGTAGTCGGGTAATAAACGTCACTCACTAAGCCCTATGAACGCAGCTCTTTCTCTCTTGCTTTTTACTTCTCTCTCTCTCTCCCTCTCTGTCAAACTTGCCATTATGCAGCCCATTAGCTGAAAGACTAGGTAGAGACCTAAGGTGGCCCTGAGGGTTGAAAACTGAGTAGAAGCTTCCAGTCACATCACATCCAGCGCGATGCAAACACCTGTCTATCTGCTCAGACGCTCTGCAAATCAGCCTCAGCGCAGCAGCCCCATCTGATTGATGAGTGTCTTTGTTGTGCTTGAAGTTGCGAGGTGCTTTACTAAAGCTAATTAAAACAGAACGCCGTTTTCTGCAGTCGAGCGCCTGCCTTTGTGAGTTTAGTTAAGGAGAATTGGAGGCTGGAGGTGAGCCTGTTAAATATACATGGGTGCAGGTGAAAGGCCACGTCAGAACTGACCCTTGGATCAGTTCTGCAGCCCTCTCTAGGGAACTCTGTGTCTACTGCACAGGGCAGGACAGGAGATACTCAATAATGTAAAAGATGTGTTCAATTAAGACCTGTCCTCTATGCCACCATGTTCTTAAAGTCGATGAAACGACCCGTTTTACTTCCATAACGTGACATTTCTGAGTGAAATGTAGGGCGGGCCTCGATTTCATCACCAAATGATTATATCAACCAGTTTTACAGATTTTTATTCGGTTGATGTTGGGTGATTAATTGCATGTACTCATTTTCCTTATTTGTGAATGTAGGTGACCTTTTTTTCTTCATCTAATGCTCGCTTAATCTTAATAACATGATTTAATAACACCATTAAATATAATTTGTTTTGCAAACTTCAGTTATTATTTTAATGTAAAGCGACACCTAAATTCATGTGTAGTTTTTTATTTACTTATTTATTTTCAAGATTTTATGTTTATTGGAGCCTAAATTCACTTGAAGTAGTGTTTAGTGTTCATTTACATTTACTCTATTATAATTTTTCGTTTTATTTTACATTTATTTTGACAAAATGGTATATAATTTTAATTTGGGCCATTTATTATTATCACAGTGTATAATAGAGCATGAATTCACAGTTGATTTTAGTTTTAGCTTTTTAATTTTAATGTTAAGTTATTTATTTACATATACATTTATTTTTTAACATAGTTGTATATAAGAATTTTTTTCTTTATTTCTTTCTTTATTTTTATTTGCATTTATTTTGACAAAATAGCATATAATTTAAATTTTGGCCATTTACTGTTATGCGTTTATGTATAATAGGGCCTAAAATCACAGGTGATTTTAATGTTATTTATTTTATACTAATTTATTTTTGTATTTAATATTTAGTTTAATTTTACATCTATATATCTTAATATCGGCCATTTATATCAGTGCTTTCCTTATTCTTCCATACCAGAGTTTGCAGTTTAACGACTTCCCTACTTGAAATGCAGTTCCTCATTGGTTGAAACTTAAGCCTGCTTGGTGACATCAGCAGAAAGGAAAGTTGTTTAAGAGGTTGAGCCAATGATTATATTTGGATGATTTAATAAAACTAAGACTTGCTTTAGTCAAGCAAGTCAAGCAAGAAAATATTGAGAAATACGGTTGATTTAGATATTACATTGACTTTTGAGATGATTATCTTTCTCTTCATGTCAGCAGTGTGTAGGTTTTGGCGGTTTTAGTTCTCTTTTATGTCCGTGATCACATACGCAGCAGGTTGTGCGTCTTTGTGTGTTTACCGTACATCCATGCAGCGCTCCGTGCAAAGCTAACGCCTCACTCGGTCCCTCTGAAGGTTGGCTTGAAGCACTGGAGGACTCATTGACTTTCTAATGATCACTGGTCAGCCGGCGCGAGTGCCAGGGGTTTAGCCCATCCGCACTACTCAGATATCGACTGAACTCTCGGCTCCCTCTTTTCACTTCGGCCTGCCGGCTCTATGTCAAAATCCATTACCACGGCTTCCACACTGCACTCAGAAAAGAAAAGAGAGAGACGGATGGAGTTTTTAGTTTTTCTCCTCCTCTTATCCTCCTCGTTGGCCTTTCTTCTGAATCCACCTCCTCTGCTTTGTCAGAGAGTGAGGGTAACCCCTGGCAGAAGATCATCCAGTATCGCGGTAGCGGATGACATATCGATCGACTTCCCGTTTGGGCAGAGCAGAGCGCTAGGCCTTCCTCTGTTCCCGGTCCCACATATTTCCACTAGGATGGCTCTCACTAGCTCCCTGACCCCGCCTTGCTCTGTTGTTGATTTAGATTTTCTTTTTACGCAATTCTGCCTTTTTCATTTTCATGTTTCCCACATAGTAGCTTGAGAGTCTGTAGTTGATGTCTCTGAAGACATTTGTAGTAGACTTTATGAAAATTATTTACTTCCTCCCAGATCTTCGCATCATGTGCCGCGTACAGATTCGAGGCCATGGAGCTTAACCTCGTAATACGGTGTAGAAGAATTACGCATTTGGGAGGTGCTAGGCCTCGCTGTTATACTCCAGGGAGGGAGGCTGGTTGTGGCTAATGCTAAGCTAAGGTCTCTAGAGAGGGCTGTCGAGGAGACGCAGGCGAGAGGTGTGTTTGTGACAAGTGTCAATGTGATTTCCTCCGTCTTTCTCTGCTCTGAATGACACGACTAATTTTTTGTTTTGTTATTTATTTCAATAATGGGCCAAGAGATGGCAACGAATAACAAAATGACAACCAACTTAAAAGCACCTGAGGGCACATGCCAACACATCACTACAGTGACACCTTCCTCCTTCTCTCATGACGGCTTCTGTCACGACAGGTACCGCACACACACACGCACACACACACACGCGCAGTATTGCCCAAACCCTCAGGCCCTTGAGATGGCAGGGGTGGCATTATTGTGTTTCTATGTTATCTGTGATCTCTGCTTACTAGACAAGCAGGATCCAAAGCTAAACCCAATCAGTGCCTGTTGAGAAGTGTGTGTGTGTGTGTGAGACTCTCACAACGAGAGAGTTTGCCAAGGACACGGCGCACAGCCAGGGGCTGCAACGGTGCGATGATAACTTTTGGACAGGATAACCCATTTGCGAAGACCAAAGATAGGAAACGCGAGTGCTCTGTGGCGTAAATGTCAAAATTTGAAGCGTCAGATCCTCATCTGCTAATTAAAATGATAACGATCAACTGGAGGAGTATCATTTCCTTTTGGTGATCTTATTCTTCTTGAAATGTATATGCTTTGCATAGGAAAATGATGTACTGTATAATGTTGTGCAGATTCAATTGTATTTAAAATGATTGGTTTTAGGTTTTAGTATATTATTTTTCATATATATATATATATATATATATATATATATATATATATATATATATATATATATAATATTCTATTTTGTAAACATTTAGTTTAATGTTTCATTTATTCTGTGAAAATATTATAGAATGTGTCTTATTTTTTTTATTTGCACAAAATAGTATAGCATTTTAAATATTTTTTTATCTTTATTTCGAATGAATTTGAATTAATTGGTTTTATTTAATTTTTTTGACAATTCTGTATAGAAATTGTAATTATTTTGTTTCAATTTATTTAGATAAAATAGTATACTGTAGCAATAAAATTTTAAAATTAATTTATTTGGATAGAATAGTTTAGCCTTTTATAATTTTTACTTTATTGTATTTTATTTAGATAAAAAAGTAGTATAGACTTTTTTTTTTTTTTTTTTTTTTTTTAAATAAATAATTTTGACCCAGATTTTAACATCAATTCACCCCTAATTTAACCCATTAAATTGAGGGCGTTCCAGAGTTTGACCACTCCCCTACTTAAGCACTGCCAACTCTCATTGGTTGAAACTTAAGAAAGCTTGCTGACATGAGCCAATAAGAAAAGTTGTTTTAGAGGTGGAACAAATGAATGCATTTCGATGAAAAGTAACAGACAGACATTTTTTTTTCTTTAGAATAACATCCGGCGATGATGTTACTGCTAACGATCGTTAGAAGCAATATCATTTCTTATTGGTGATGTTATTCCCCATGTATATTTTTTGCAGTGGAAGTAGGAGATGAATATACATTCCCAAAATGTCAGTCCCCCCCAAAGCCAGACATTAATGCCAAAACTCAAAAAAAGTCTTTGTTTAGTATTCTCAAAGGTTTATCAGGGGCCAGATGGGTAACGCATTGTGACAGAGGTGATGTCTAAATTAATCATTCATGCTCTCTCACATGGCTTGTGTGCTAAAATATTAATGGTGGAATAAATTTGATTCGGGGCCTGTGATTAGAGGGGTGCCCAGCACCGGCATGTTTATTTATGCCCTGGAGAACAGCTGCAAGGGTCACACTCATCCTTCTACCGTACATATACTTCAGACCAACGCATATATATACATACATCTGGCTATGTACATGTGTGTACGAATATGTGTGTGAAGTGGGGGGCTCTCTATGTATTATACATTATAGAGCTGATCATCATGGAGATGCTTGGTATGAGTAATGTCAAAGGTGTTTTTATTGTTGTATGGGTTTTTGTGTGAATTCACGGTAGCTTTCGTCCTCCCACCACTAGGTGGGGACATTTTATTCTCACTAAGGATGAAGATGTGTCTAAACATACAGGTAGTAGGTCTATATCTGTGATGAGCCCAGTTGCCATTTTTGACCAAATCATGGACATGAACTTCAGAATTTAGTCATAACAGTTTTTCTTTTGTTAGTTTCACACAAGTATATTATGTCACACTACTGCTGAAACTACTTTACATGTTACGTCAACTATGCCATTTTATTCTTTTAAGTGATATTGTGTATGTGGTTTGAATGAGTATTTTGAGTACAGTATTTCAGAGTGTTTATTAAGCGTCTTGTCTGGTTTTGTTAGAGACAGGGCGTGAAGTGAGAGAGTGAGGGAATGAATGAATGAATGAATGATGTGTGCAGTGTTTGTGTCCCAGAGGCACTTGCTGTAATGGAGTGATGGAACATGACAGTCTCACTGATAACAATCAGGTGTTTATGTTCAGAAGCAGCGGGTCAGGGCAGGCTTTTATCTCTCTCCTGCTCTCTGTCTCTCAGGGAGTGTGGAGCTGGTAATGATAAGCACTGTCTGGCCTTCAGGAAGACATATGAGTTATCCCGTCACTAAGTTTGAAAACGCACCACAGCTTTGTGTTCACTGCAGACACCTCACCTAATCTACCAACATATGATCTTCCTGATTTGGCCTTTTGACTCATTTGCATTCCTTTTTCAGCAGATGTGTTTACGAATAATATATATATATATATATATAAATAAGAATATATACTTATTAATCTGATTATATAGATACTAATCAGAGTATATATTTATAAGTTTCAATACCATATTTTCGGACTATAAGTCCCACATGAGTATAAGTCGCATCAGTCCAAAAATACGTCATGATGAGGAAAAAAAACATACGTCGCACTGGACTATAAGTTTCATTTATTTAGAACCAAGAAACAAGAAAAAACATTACCGTCTACAGCCGCGAGGGGGCGCTCTATGTCTTCAGTGTAGACGACATGAGCACTGAGCAGCATAGAGCGCCCTCTCGCGGCTGGAGACGGTGATGTTTTCTCTCGGTTCATTTCTCTTGGTTCATGTCAAATTAATTTTTATAAGTCGCACCTGAATATGAGTCGCAGGACCAGCCAAACTATGAAAAAAAGTGTGACTTATAGTCCGGAAAATATGGTATGTAGAAGTAAATCTGTATATAATTATATTTAGAATACAAATGTAAATTGTGAAAATATAGCTATCGTTCTGAATATATAAATGTAAATTGCAAAATATAAATGTCTAAATATATAGACTGAAAATGAAAGTATTAATCATGAATATACTGTAAGTAAATCTGAATATATAGTTAAAATCGGAATAAATCTGAATAAATCTGAAAATATAGCTGTAAGTTTGAATATATAAATGTTAATTGTTTATATATAGTTATTATTCTGACCATATAATTGTACATAAACATAAATATATCTTTATTATCAGACATATCAATATATTTTATTTTAAAACCCAAATATTGTGACAATACAGGCTTTAAGTGTTCTAAAATCAGCTTGCAGTAGTTTATATATGTCGCTCATGGGAAACACTTTTGGACTCTAATGTCACCCAGTGTTTCTAAGGGTAAATGCTTCGTTGAGAATCCATGTCCATAGTTAGGTTTCCATGCACCATCAACAGTATCTGCCAACAGAACACCTATCATATGTCTAGACACACGCATACACGCACACGTGGCACAGTTAAAGAATAGATGGGCTGGTGATTGTAATGAAAGGGTGATGTAGACTGTCATAGGCTGTGTTTTCTTGAGTGGCAAGTTGCTAGGCAGACACAAGCCCGAGCTGGACAGACAGGTCATTTTTCAGTGTCGGCAGCTAGCATTACTTCTGTCACATGCACACACACTCCCACACCTTATTCATTAAGCCAGTTTTAGCATATGCTTCCTGTGTGTGTCGGTGTACTGTGGCAATTTAGATCTTTTCTTTTTTCTTCCTCTTGTTCTCTCCACCCCTGCGCTGTCGTCCTCTCTCAGGTTTGTTGTAATGATAGCTGGAGGCCTGATAGTGGGGTCTGTCATTCTGTGTGACGGAGGGAAGGTGAGGAAGTGTAATCTTGTGTCATCTCTGCCAACTTGATTTTTAGCTCTGGTGCCGCACTATGAATGAGTACCTACCTTGGAACTCAATCATAGCTGAATGGCACTTTTTCATTCAGAGCAAACTCTTTCGTGAATGATTATGAACAGGTCAATAATAAGAATTGAATTGCAAGTGTGCGAGATGTCCCATTTGACCAAAATTTCATGATTAATCACATCCAAAATGAATGTTTTTGTTAACATAATATATGGTTGTGTACTGTGTTTATTTAATACAGTATGTATATTTAAAAGCACACACATTAGAAAGAGGGATCGTATTTCTCCTGTTTTGGCATCCCGTCACTGGCTTCCCATTAAGTTTCGAGTTCGAGTCACGGAGTCGCTATAAATTAAAGGGTGATCGGGTCTTTTCTGTGGCTGGGCCCAAGCTTTGGAATGCTCTCACTTATCATGTGAGGTCTGCTCCTTCATTGGACATTTTTAAATGTACTCTGAAAACACATTTTTTATTCTTTAGCTTTTGGAAATTTGTAATTGTTGTTTTTTATAGTGTAGTCCTGCTATGTTCAGCACTTTGGATAAATTTTTATTGTTAAACGTGCTTTATAAATAAAAGTTGTTGTTGTTTTTGTTGTTAAATATATATAATTACACAAAGTACACACACACATATTATGTAAACAAAAACCTGATTTTGGATGCAATTAATCGTTTGACATCACTAATATTTAAATAAAATGTATATAAACTATAAATATTGTTAATACAGATTATATTTACATATTAATATTTATTTATTTATTTAATTATTTTTGTGGTTAGGCCACACTCTTTTCCTAACTTTATTTATATTTTGTTCAAAATGTATTGATTTATCTATATTATTTTACTTAACTTTGATTTATTTCATTTTATTTTATTTCAATTAATTTTATTTTATTTTGTCACTTTCACCTTTGAATAAAATGCTGTTTTATTTCACTTAATTGTATTTTATTTTATTCCACCATTTTATTTTACTTTTCACTTTGTTCTATTCTATTCTATTCTATTCTATTCTATTCTATTCTGTTCTATTCTCCCCGAACATATATAAAATGTTTTAGCTAAAGGTAGGTAGTTAATTTCTGTATCTCATCCCGTACCTGTTTAGACCCATTCTCCACATCCCCCACCCCGTCCCGCATTTTCCTGTCATGCCACAGAGGCCAGCATGTTTGCTGCATGCTATTAAGGCGAGGTATTTTAATCTGGGCTATTTGTAAATGACAGCACAGGGAGCTCTGACAGGTGTTAATCGTTGACAGGGAAAGTAGCTGAGGAATGCACCAGACCTCTCCTTGGCTTCAGTCCAGGGCTACCTGCGAGGGCTCTGTTCCCCCTCACCTTGTCTCTCTCTCCCAACATATTTTTTTTCTTGTGCCCAGTGTTTCACCTTTTTTCGTCATCTGCTTCTAACCCTGTTTAAATTGTGAATACAGTATAAGCGTAGACTAGCTAGCTCATAATAATGTTATTTTTCTGGTTTTGATATGCCGCATCAAGTGTAAAAGTTGTTTAATTTGTTATTTTACAGTTAATTAGTCACATTAATTAAAAAATTTTTATTTTATTTTTTTATATATCATTATGCAGGACATGTAAACACCTTAATTTCATCGAGTAGAAAACATAAGTGATAACATTAAAGCTTGATTTTACAGTTAAATTATAGTGAATGGGGAGAAAACAGAAATGAATATTATTGTTCCACAAGGATCCAGTAAAATGATCAGTAAAGGCATTTATACTGTAGATTTCTACAGTATTTCATAATAAATGCTGTTCTTTTTAACTTTTTATTCATCAAATGTATCATGCGGTACCTGAAGGATCATGTGACACTGAAGACTAGAGTAATCCATCTCGGAGTAAATGACATTTTAAAATATATTAATATAGAAAACAGTTTCACAATATCGCTAAATTATAACTTTTTAGACAGTATAGCAGTGATTATTAGACACTACACGAAAAATGAATCATCAATCAAGCGTCATTACTATATAGCAGGTCATTTTGTACACTTACCCCAGGTCGCTTCACAATTTTTAATAGTGGCCCATAAACGAAATAATTTGGGTATCCTTATATTTGTTTTTTGCCAATACAATACTGTAATTACAATACAGATTTCTGCAGTTTAGAAGACTTGGGAAAAGTGTGGGAGTAGTTAAGGTTATACCAGATCTTCAGGTGTCTGCATTAGTCAATCCATCACTCCATTGAGAGCAAAGACTAGACCATTTAACAGGCTTTTGATGAGGATCTGTGAGTGGTCTGAAATCGGTAATAACTCTATATGCATCAACCAGGCCGCATGACACCAGAGAGAGAGAGAGAGGGAGTGTGTGTGTGTTTCTAGGTGGAGAGTGTTCTCTGGACTTTGGCCTGTGGCATTGCTGTGGCTGCTGACGCCAAGAGCGGATGCAGCTCTGGGAGGTGTTCCGGCGCTTGCTTCTCCTCAAAGCTCTCAGCATGTCCCGACTGGGCTCATTAAAGCCGACTTCAGCTTCATTTAATCCATTTTTTATATCTCAGGGAAAAAAAATCAGCCGTGATCTTAAATCTTTGCTAATTTAAGCTTTGGAGCAAGACGGACGATGATGCTGTGAACCTTGATGTTTTGAACGACATCTGAGATTTACACTGGAATTAGTTGTAGTGTATCAATGTCCGTGCGAGGCGGCTCTTCCCAAATGGGCTTTCTCGGCTTCTGGACCCAGAGTTGGTCTTCCGCTCCATTCCTGGTGGGAGAATAATTAGTTTTTGCTTAATTTAGCATGGAGAAAAACATGACTCTCACCATTCCCTTTTAATTATACATCTCAGTAGTTCCACTTTTGGGAAAGTTTAATTTGTAGCACTGGTCTTGGTGCACAGATTCTCGGACCGCTTTTGAGTCCCTGTGGTTCTCTTTAAGATCAGATATGACCATGCACCAACACAGTAAAATTGTACAGAGCTTTCAGAGTGTAATGCATCTATTTCATATCGGTAACAGCTGTATGAATGTTTCACAAACAGGCAAGAAGTACACCATCCCTTCAATAATGCAAAATGTTCTCGTCCCCTTCTCCTGTCAAATCAATGCTCTTTGTATTGAATATATAAAGTCTGCAATGATTGAAATATGTCAATCAGTAAAATTATGCTGTATTGTTTACATAGGGGTATCATATGGTTTTAAAAAAATAAATCTAATGCAAGCTCACATTGCAAACTATGTTGTGTTGGTTACTTCAGTGACTACACACTAGAGGTCTGAAGGAGCATTTGATAGACATGAATGTGTAGCTGTTGTTGAGTGCATGAAAAGAGTCAAGTCAAGGTGCAGGTTTTTTGCTCTTGACCATGTTTGTGCAAGGCTTACTAAAGATCAAGATTAGTGAACTCTGACCTAGTATAGTAAAAAGACTTGAATTTACTCATGAATTTGAATTTACTTGTATTTACTCCTTTTTTTAATTTTGGTTTATCATTTGCAGTTTATAATTTATGATTTCAATTTAATTCATTATATTAATTATATACATTAATTATTTTTTTCAATAATGTTTTTTCAGCTAGAATGCATTTAATTGATCAGAAGTGACATTAAAGAAATGTATAATGTAAATCATTATTTATAAAAAAAAGAAAGTATCACCATTTCCACAAAAATATTAAGCAGCACTGTTTTTAACATCGATTATAATAAGTAATGTTTATATTTAGCAACATTTAGCGTACAGTATTAAAATTAAGTGTATTATCACGTGACTAGAGTAATAAAAGCTGACAATTCGTGTGAGGAATACATTTGATTTTAAAATATATATAAAATATTTTTTAAAAAAATTTATTATAATTTTAATAAATAAATGCAGCCATTGTGAGCAGAAAAGTAAAAAAAAACAAAAAACCTTTAAACTTGTGGCCACACAGCTCACCGTTAAAACTAGCTGTACACAGAGACTGTAGACAATCCCTCATGGAATCCCTGATGTGGAGGAATTTTTAAACAGCACGTTTTCACCCTCGTTAGCCCCACTGGCTTTTCTTGACAGGGGTGGGCACTTCTCCCGGGGTTGGGGTACCATGCTAGCTCAGGCCAGGACACTGTGCCACCCTAAGTGAGCCCTCTGTCAGTGCCCTCTGCCACGGCCACCGCATAGCAGGGAGCAGGGGCCTGTCACGCGTCAGCACCAATTACAATCAGCTGGTACACACCACACAAAATGCAGCCGGCCCCTGGTAACACACACACACACTCACAGGTCCTTTACCGTCACACTACTGTGCTCTTACACACACCAATTCAAACAGAAACATCAAATTGCAGTTTTTGCCTTTAGTGGTAATGTATTAATGGACCAGAAACACTATCGTACATTGTGCTTCCTGAATGAAAAGAGCATTAGTGTGCAATTGCTTTACAGGAAGTGACTCCACTAGAAAATACATGCTTACAGAATTTATTAGATAGGAGGGACGTTCTTTATGTGCGAAAGTCAAATACTCTCTGTTTGACTGTAACGCACTCAGCAGATAGTGATATGTGGCGAAAAAAGCCTCTTTTGAGTTTCCTTAACTCTCTTTAGCTCTCTCCATTTCCCTGCACTGGGAGTAATACAAAGAGACCTGTTTACATTAACCTTGAGAAACGTTCTGTCTGCGAGTGAATCTAGATGGAACGTGCTCTCGTTGCTTTGTATGATGTGTTTTTGTGCTGGGCAAAGCAATTACATGAGAGAACTGGTTTCCAGGACAAAAGAGCCTTTACCTTGGTACAGTACAATCGCTCCAATTCCCACTAAACTTAGGGAAAAAAATATCAATTCATAAATAAAGGCTGAAAAGGTGCAAAGTGAGAAGGATGTGTGAAAAGAGCCGTGACATGAATATGATGCGTAAAAGGATATGTGCTGTTTAGCTTAAAGCAAAAGTCAAAACCCTGATGTTTTTTTTGTTGTTGGTTTTTTTTTTTCATTGTTGTGTGGTCAACCAATTCAGTTTTTGTCTGACTCCGCAGTCATATCCCCGGCCGGCAGAAGAACAATGTGTGGTTTTGGTAGGCCAAGGCTGGAGACAGTCACGTCTTTGTTAGGCGATGTTCGGGGCAGCTTGTGGTCCTGGTACTGGGTTCTGTTTGTGAGGCTGTTGTCAGTCCATAAACAGCAGCGTATCACTAACAGCAGGGCCGCTGTCTCACACGACCACACAGCTGTTGTCTCGCAGATCTGTGTATCACTGTGTGTGTGTCTAGCAGGGACTGTGTGCATGTTCTTTTGTGAGTTTCCTTGAATTTCTCTAATTTAAAGGGATAGTTTTACTCGAATATTACAATTCTGTCATCATTTATTCACCCTCATATGACCTGTACACTATTTTAAGTCTTTTTTTAAAGCCATGAGATTTGTGTGAGAAGCAGAGTGACATTCGTTAGTATAGCTGTCAAATGTCCTAATTCAGAGAAAATGAATATCAAAAATATTAAACAAATAAATAAAAAATGAAAAATATACTACCATTCAGATGTTTGGAATCGGTAACATTTTTAAATGGTTTTGAAAGAAGTCACTTATGCTCACCAAGGCTGCATTTATTTGATAAAACTAAAATAAACACAGTAATATTGTAAAAAGGTGCAGTTTATATTACTATAGTCTTTTTAAAGGGATCATCATGCGGGATTTGCAGTCTCTTTTTCAGACTTTTTGGAGCTTGACCGTGTTCATCGCCGCTTGCTTTAATTGTACATTGTAAAAAGCAGCTTGAACTTTCTTCAAAATATCACCACTTGCGTTCCTCAGATCGAAGTCATACAAGCTTGGCATGACATTAGAGTGAGTAAATGATGATAGAATTTACATTTGTGCAAAAACAAAACATTTAGACTTGAGTTGCATCCTTCATTTGCAATAATGTGTATGAAAATTATGTCGATTTTGCATTCTAAAAACACCTACAGATTGGTTTCTCTGTTAATCTGAATCTTAATACAACTGCGGTGCATAAAGTCTCTTTGTGTGTATGCGTCTGTCCCATCTGGCCCTGCAAGTGTCTCACCTGTACTGTGTGGCTTTGTGATCTGATGTCTGCGGGAAGTCCTGATAAAACACTTCTTCTCCTCCCGTCACTCACGCTGGGGTCACATTCCATCATGCTGACTAGAGAGAGAGAGAGAGTGTGTGTGTGAGTGTGTGTGTGTGTGTGGGGCAACAGGCTGCTGTGAGTGGTACCAAACTCATCACTTCTTCCTGCCCACTGATCCAAGCAACATAAAGGAAAGGTGGGCTCTGAAAGATGGCATGTATTATTCATGTGAGTGGTAAAGGTATATGCGTTTTGTTATTACTCGCATCGTGTCTCCGTGCTTTGGTGGAGTTGGCCCTGCAGTCGCATTCCAGACACCCGTGGGGATCCTCTCCCGAATAAAACCACCGACCACCACAGACCAACTTCAAAAAACACAAGCAAATTATTTTGTTCAGCTGCGACCATGACAGTGTGTGGCTCTCTGTAATAGATTAAAAATACAAGTGCGAGAAAAAGATGAAGACGGAAGACAAAAGTAAGGAAGCAGACAGAGGGATTTGAAAAGGACAGCGACGAGTTGACAATTGAGTTATAATATCCTGTCCTTTATGAATAATTAATTTGATGGCACCGCACTCTCAGAAGTTAGATTAAATTAGTTCTGCCATGTCTAAAAAGTTAGATATGCTTCATTAGTGGATGAGATAGCAGGGAGGTTGCTCGGCCTGTCAGGGCTGGTGCAGTTAATTCATCTCTTTTCCACTAATTACATGCCGACTTTCATTGACCATGGGTGATATTCAGTCCAATGCAAGCTCATGCATTTAACAACATTTAAGACCATGCAGATCCCACATCTTCTCTGCAGTTGAATGCCATTGCAATCATTCAGTGCTATGCTTCGCTTATGAAGAAAGTCAAGGTTGTTGGCGTCTATGGCAATGGAATATTGTCTGTGGTTTGTAGGTGGGTGTTTCTTCAACTTTAACTGATTTTTGTTAACACTACCAATTGAATCATTATGTATAAAGACCCTATTGAAACTGATGTGGAAAACATTTGACCATTTATCATTCATGTATGAATTTTATGTATATAATGTAGAATATTACATTTCAGCCAGACCCAGACTTTAAAATCCTAAACTATAAAAATTCAGTTTAAAAAACTATAAATTAATAAGCAAAACACAAAAATAACATACAATAATAATAAATAAAAAAAATCATTTTCATTTCAGTATTTATTTAGAAAAGAAAATCTCAATGTTGATGATAAATCAAGATATATTTAATTATGCATTATTTTAGATTATGCAAATAAAAAAAAAAGTGTGTATTTATCATACATAAAAACTGACATTTGAACATTGCTAGTGGTCAAATAAAAAATAATTAGGAAAGTTTGTTTATGATTTAGTAAGTGTTTTTAAAAGACTATTTTCTCAAATCTTCTGGGCCAAAAGTGGTACCCATTGTATGTTGTTAGTTGCAAGTATTTTAAAAAAGCAAAGGAGGTGCAAAATGAGAAAATTGTTAGGAAGGACAAAGCATTCGAATATTGTAACTTGGTGCCTTGACATTACTTGGATTCAAACCAAATATAGATTGTGTAGTCCTGCCCTTTGTGCTGATGTTATGTTGTGTATTTTCACTCTGGCATCTAACAATAATCCCTCTTCATCAGGCTAGCCACGGCTATTGTTAAATGAGCCGCATGATGCATCTCTTTTGTGTGCTCCTGCCATGCCTCATCTCCTCCTTATAATAGTGTTTTTATTTGCCGTTGTATAGTGATGGGAAGTGTGTTGGTATTAACTTAAAGAAACAGACAAACTGGTGTTGTTTGGGCCGATAAAGCAGTAGTGTTCTGGCAAGCAGACGCTCCTGCCTCTTTCAGTATAAAAAAAATGCAATGGAAGCATTGGAATAAAGAAGAAAGAGGGACAAAGTCATAACTAGATGAGGAAAGTTTGTAGACAAAATTTAAGTTGGCTGGAAAAAGCCAAGCCAGAAAGTTTGAAGTAGTTTTAAAAGCTTTTAAAGTAGTTTGAAAGCTAAAATAGTTTTAAAGATTGAAGTTTGAATATTTTCAAGGCAATACAGTAAAAAATATCAGAAAAAAATATATATAAAACATATGGCTAAGGAACCTGGGGTGGTTGCTAGGCTGTTGCTAGCATGTTTTTAGCACAATAAGCATGTTACTAGCATGTTTTTAACATGGTTAGCGTGTTACTAGCATCTTTGTGGTGGTATTTGGCCTTAAAAGGTTGGGTTCGGGCACCAGGGGCGAATTGGTCACAACCAAATTGGAAAAAGCTCTCGCTCAAATGCTCCATTTACTCGCGAATCGCTCTTAACACAACTTCCTAATGCTTTACGAAATTCAATGAGGGAAATGTATTCCTCAAAATGCGAATTGTAAGCATTAAAAGCACAAAAGATCATAGCATTAAATGTAGCATTAACACACCAATGCAAAGATAGAGAGCGCGAGAGAGCGCGAGAGACGCAATCACACTTCCTTTAATAATGTTCTACCTGGTTCCCCGTATATACACTCAACAGCGCCACCCCCAAATCACCGACGACTGTCACATTCTTCCCCCCATGGAGAAAGATGCCCTAATGTTCTACAATATTATAAACTATATATGCTCATCACAGGAAAATTTGTCAATACATGAAACCCTGCAGCAACATAAAAAAATCACTAATTCTCGCATTCAAAATTACGTTTCCAAATAATTTGGCATTGCAATACTAAGTATTAGCTAATCCTGGACATAATTTCATCAATATTAAAACCCTAGAAAATCCTCATCCTCAGTAAAAAATTTCAAGGCTCCCTTCATTTCCAACTCTGCAGCAGAGGGGAAGGCAGGCCTCAAATTGCAAGGACTTCTCCAGACTTTGTTAGCAGCTACCAGACACCAGAACATTTATATTGATTTTATACAGAAGTTCAGCAAACAGTACAGTAAGTTAATACTAAGAAACTTTCATTTTATTCATAATATCGGCAGTTATTTAGTAAATATTTCTTTGCTCCGCCAATCAAAGTAGTTCAGCAGAATTTGATGAGCTTCCTAGCAACACACAGCAGTGGTATCTTTTAAATAAAACAACTCTTTTTAAATGATTTGTTTAAGTGAGTGATTCAGTGACTCTTGTTTCATTCCTGAATCAATGAATTAATTATTACTATTTTTTTAACTAATAAGTTGAGTGAATGATTAAATGACTCAATCACACAGACATTTCGTTAATTCCTGAATTAACATGTTTTAAGTGTTTTTGAACCAATCAGTCACATAGATGATTCTGTTGCTTGTTGCCGCCTACTGGCTAAAACAATGAATCCTGCAAAAAGATGCCAAAGATTTTGCATGGAAGTTTTTGTATAGTGTAGCTCAGATATGAGCAGTATGATATTTGTACTCAAAGAAGAAATAAATCAGAAACAGTCATTACTGTTACAGTACTTTAAGTTGTTATTGTCATTATAGAAGTTTCCAAAGTGTAAAAACAAAAATGTCACTGCATAAAAACATTCATTTACATCAAGTAGATTACATCTTGATCCCCCAGGTTCCCATAAAGCATTGCTCATTTAATTTTTAAAAGCTTCTCAGTTACCAGTCACTTTTTTCTCCCCAAAAGTGGGTCCATTTCAACCGCAGCTTTATATAAGCTGATTGGTAAACATGTTTAACCAGTGCATTTTCTGTGTGTTATGAGACAACTGTTCGGCTCATGAGTATTAATGAACTCAAAGCTCGAGTGGGAGAATCCCTAAGTGTTGGTAACTGTCAGATTCTTTCAGCGCTACGAATCCTAACAGCACAGAGTAGTGTGCCGCCGCAAGCTTCCGATTCAAACTCATGTTTGATGTCTTGCTTTCACGCCCTCCATTTCTGCTTAAGCCAAATTACAGCAGACAGTCCTAATTCTCCCGAGAATTTTTGTTTGTTTTGTGAGAATACATATTTTACATATCATTGGCACGTCGCTGATGTATTTAGCAGCATATAAGCAAAGAGAGAGATGTTTTTTCTTGAAGTTTTTTTTTTTTGCTCTGGTTTTGGCTGAATCAGGGCTGTCTTTGTAAGAGACCTGACAGGGCTTTGTGAAGATGTTCTAAATAATGAAGCATGAATCGAAGCCCTCGAGCCCTTGGAGAACTCTGCTGTCCCGCAGAGATCAGTCTGTCACACGGGCAGAATCGCCATCGTCTCTCTTCTGCTTTCTGTTTTAAAGGTCAGATAAGGAACCGTGTATGTGCTCGAGTGCTAATATAACTGTTTTTGTAGGTTTTATTCATTTTAATGAAAAAAAAACCCTCTGTGACATAACATAAAATTATCACTTCAGCAAATAGCTCACACAAAAATGAGAATTCTTTAATTATTTAGGGCTACACACCCTAACGTTAGTTCCAACCCGTATATATGACTTACTATATGAGAAGATACGGATCCAATATTGTTTGGATCCCAATGATGTGCATTTTATGGACACAAACTGTTAAAATGTTATATAAAACATAGTTTGCATGAGTAATTTTTAATACTTTTATTCCCTTTCCCTATTAAATATATAGTTCCTGTGATTTCTCTTGATTTAGGCTAATAATACAAGTTCTGGAACGTGGCCCTGAAGGCTATGATTATCTAAAAAGCTCAAAGTTCTTACTATTACTGAGGTCTACTTCTTTTTTACTGTTGTGTGCCATAAATCAAAAACCTGTGAGTGAAAATTGACCAAAATCGATTGTGGAACTTTCTTTTATTCCAGTCTATTTTGGCTGAACCAATCAAAGCACACCTGACCACCTGTAGGCCTTGAAAGAGCATTGTTATTTTACTTTTTTTTTTTTTTTTTAATCCATTGTTTTCAGTGGATTACTGTGGGATGAGAGAGCATTTAAACGAAACTCAGTGGATCGGTGGATTAATTTAAAAAGAGCGAGCAAGTGAAAACTAAAATCAGTAGGTGTTTAAATGTGCTAAAGTCTTGAGAGCTTCTCGGGGGCGGCTGTCAAAACATGCAAATGAGGGTGACGGCACATTGTTTTGACAAATATAATTAAGGTGTTTCAATTTGGAGTCCTGCGATACACAGGACTGCAGGGCTCCCCAAGCGCTCTGCTAATTGTGAAGATTGCTTTTAAGATCTGAATGCTTGTTGGGTTTTTGTTTGCTTTCTTTTTTTCTTATTGGATAATGAACTGTTAGGAAGTGTTAGATCCTGGCATCGTTTCGACTGAGGTTTTTGTCAGAGATAGGCAGGGATGAACACCCTGAGGTGTTGCGTTTTACAGATAATTAAGAGGCAAAATTTGTGTTTGGCTGTTTGATCTGCCTGTCAACTTTCTGATTAGAGGCGTTACAGGCTTTAATCAAAAGTAATGGGATCATTAACGTTCCTAAACTGTTTAAAAGAACGTCAGGATTTTCTTCCAGTCCGACACATTGGAGCTTGTGAGTCTGGCAGGGTGTGAAGTTTGCTGGTGTACAGTAAATGATGTGCAGCATGTGATTAGGAGGAAGTGAGGTGATTATAAGAGCAGGCCTCCCACTGCAACAGCCACGCCAGCTTGCGTTTATCTGTTTCCTACTTTTCTCTTTTCGCTCTTTTACCGGCTTTGCTTCTTCCTTTCAATTCTCCTCTTCAGCTCAGAGTGAATTACAGCACGCATTTCCTATTCACATTTCATATTTCATATTTGATACCACACTTTTCATCTGAATCCGTGACATTGTCAGCCAAATAAATGCATATTTGCATCAGCGAAGTATGACATATGAAGACGAATGCATGTGTTTTCTTTCTTTCTTTGAACACCGGTGACTGTACACAAAGACTAATCTTTTGGACTGGCCCTCTCTGCTCTGATAGGGATGGAAAAAAATGCACCAAATAAAGTGGCGGCACATGCATCAATATTAATAAAGTCAACTGACAGTGTACCACTGTTTATTAATTTCGCTCGGTCACGTTTGGTGCACATTTCAGCTCAGCTGGGGCCTAATCTGCACGAAGAAATCATTTCCTGCTTCGAAAGAATGAAGTGAACGAATGAACGAGGTCCATTTGATGGGTGCGGATTGACTGGTTCGGGCACGGTAGATGTATGGCTCTCCAGTGGCCCATGGAAATTCTGCCTGTTTAATTGAGGAACCTGAAAGCAGTGGGCAGCTTGCACTTTTTGTAAGTGAGGCAATCAAGACCTGCCCCAGACTCTATTAGTTTTCATTTGGATGCTTCAGTAATGCCAGTTGATTAAACTGAAGCAATTTGCTGCAAGAAAAACTAACCATCCTACACCTTTCCCACTCACAACATCAACAGCGGTTATGTTTTACTGTAAGTGCTGTTGTTTAGGCTGTGTTAGGTAAGGCTCAGCTTATTCAAAAGCAATGGTATTCAACCGAAATTAAGCTCCTTTTTCTCTTAGTCGGATGTCAGTTTGTGGGTGGCTGTGGGTATTTTTGACTATTTAACATCTAGAAAAATGCAAGTTATTTATGTTAAAACATTTATTATATTTGCACTTACAAATAATGATTTGTTTTCATCGAATGAAGATAGAGATTGTATGTTATAAACTTTTACTGGCTAGTTTAGTTAGGTTTTTTTTGGGATGTGGTGGGGTTGTACTTCTGGCATTTATCTGGCACAAATAAGTGATTAAAGTTACAATAATAATTTTTAAACACTGTTTTATGCACCATTAGTTATTATAGGTTTTCCTATAGAAAAATGTTTCTCTCTTTAATTAGATTTATTCTGATGATCTGTTTTTTTTTTTTTTTTTTTTCAAGTATAAGCTCACTGATACAGAAGTCGGGCGCTATTGATGCGATTCTTATCTTTGCTTGTTTTTGAGCTCATGGGGCATTCTGCTGTTGAACCTGTTCTCCAGCATGCCTTGTCCTCCGGTCCATCTAGGGTCTCTGATTGAGTCTTCACTTTCAAATCTCAATCTCAGAGGAGTGGTTTAAACAAATGGTTCTATTAGTGCACACTTTCCCTCTGGCATGGTCATTCATACCCATTAAACCTGTGTCTTATCAGCCAGAAGAAGCCCTCACATCTCCACACACAACAATTGGCAGTAATCAGGCCTTTAGAAGAGTGTGTGAGATTTGCTGTGTGTGTGAGCTGGGAAGAGAGAGACTGAGAGAGAAAGCGAGAGAGAGAAGAGAATGATTAATAGGGAAAGTTGAGTGGCCGGCTAATAAAGATTTGTCTTAATCAGAAGTGATTTGTCAGAGCAGAAGCGCAGCAGGGTCAGGGCTGAGCCAATGAATAAAACAGAGCCCAGCGGAGTGAAAAAAGGCCAGTGAAATAGGGCCTGATTACCCAGCGCTTGCTCTCGCACAGACAGGCCATGGCCCTTACCTTATTTCTCTCGGTCTCTCTCATTCATCCCTTTGAAACCAATATATTCTCTTCCTGTCCATATTATTCTGTCCATCCTCTGTCTGTCCAGGCTATTAAACCCAGTTTTGAACAAGACTAGGCCCAAATTTAGCTTAGGGTTGATGATTTTACCATTGTGCTAAAACAATAGTGGACGCGAAAATGATTATAGATATAACATTTTAAAGAGTTTTTATATGGGTCTTTAACATAAATTACTACACCTGTAAATTATCCCCAAAAACATCATATATGGCTTGTGAGCTACATTTCATGCATTATGAAGCCAAATAATAGAGTTTGTGGTCGATATGGTTCACTAATTGGACCAAATCATTAATTTGCAATGATTCAGATGATTCAACTGGTCACAGCAATTCTCTGGGGATTTTTTTTTTTCTTTTTAATTAAGATATTTTTAAGTGTTTACAATATATAATTTTAGCAAAAGTATAATTATAAGCAATATGGTTCACAATTTGAAATGAATACTTTCAAATCGTGATGCAGTAATCTTTATTGCATTTTTTAAAGGGTTAATTATGCAAAAAGAACAGTTTGAAAATACTGTTTTAACAGTTTTAAATAATTAAGGGTACTAGGCCAAATTGGAATATTTCTTAGAATTGAACCTTTTAGAAATAAGTGATTAAAGTGGCAATAATAGTTTTTTATCTGCAGTTATTTAAAAAAAAGAGTTATAGGCTATCCTTTTTCTTTGTTTTATTTATTTATTTTAATGATTTTTATTTATTTATTAGAAATTTGTTTACAAATTGGACTTCCACTCATCTCAGTCGGGAACAGGATTAGTGAAAGAATCGTTCTTTTGTGCCAGTTCTTGTCAGTGAACCGACTGATTTATTTGAGCAGTTTTTGAAGAAGTTTTTTTACTGATGCACATAAGAAAGAAAATTATTCACTTTGGGTAAGTAAATAATGACCCCCCCCCCCACCCCCTTTCATTTTGATTTTATGTTTGTTCATTCTACAACAGAGAAGATGCTCAAAGTTGGTGGCTCAGCATTTGAATACTATAAACAAATAACAAGAATAATAAAAGTGCCATCAGCACTTTGCTCCCAGACGGGGAATAACTTGTCTAAAATAAAGAGAAAGGGACTGTGTTTCTGCATTGCTCTTTGTGTGTGTGTGTGTGTGGGACAGTCGGTGTTGGACCTGCCTTTACTCTTCCCCTGGGCACTTTTGCTCTCATTTGGCTGTGTCTGTGGATTGTGTCCAGATAGAAGTGTGTGTGGTAACCTTCAAAAAGTGGCTGCAACTCTGTAATAAAAAGAAGTCCGGAGCCTGGGAGTGAGCCTGTGTCAGGGCATGTACCCTTTCAGCTCTGGGGACAGACAGAGGGCTTCAGACAACTCAGAGAGGACTCGCACTCAAACAGCTGCTGTAAAATTGATGATGTGCCCAATTATACGTGTCTGCTGAGGGGAGGTGGATGGACGGATAGAAGGATGAGAGAACGTAGAGGTGGAAAACGCTTCTTCCCCGGTGTGTTCTGCCTCCATCTTGCTGCCAACGGCTGGCAGGAAGAGGGGGATGAAAACGAGTGACATTCGGACCTCCGAGATGTCCTGAGTGATTTGATGTTCCTGCAGGCCAAGCTCAAAGGCAGACAGGCACGGTCTGTCACAAAAGGGAAAGACAGACAGACCGAAAGATGAAAGAAACTTTGACTGCACTGACACAGTGTTTCAGCGGTGTAGGGATGGGAAAAGTAGTAAAGTTAAAGCAGTCCACTCAGAATAAAAGGAAACACGATAACAAAAGATAAAAAGAAACGAATAACAGCTAAAGCAATTACTGGTAATTAAACACTCAGGCTTTCAATGCGTCAAGGTGTTTTAGAGACTTCTCGAGCTGAATCATAATTCATCTTTAAAGTAGGACTGGGTACTGATACAGAGTTCCTGATCTGTTTTGATACAAGCTCTCAATTTGAGTTGGATTTGATTTGATCTAATTCATTTCATTTTATTTTGCTTCTATATGAAAGAAATTCCCTGAACTTGTGTTGTAAATTGCATTGAAATGTTCATCGAAAGAAACGATTCAAAAGAGTCATTATTCGGGATTAACGATTCACCATGCTTTATGTGTTTGATCCACTAGAAAGAAAAAGGTGGTTCGATATGTTTGAGGATATGATTCACGTTGTTCATGTTGTATGTTTGATTCCGCTTGCAGCTCACGAAGACACATTTTCTTGCAGTTTTGTTGCAGCACACAGCATTTCTTTTTTTGCCATGGCTTCTGAAAGCAGTATAGGTGAACCTGTTAACGTGGTACATTATGTAAATACTAATTTTAGAAATAACGCTGACATCTTAATGTTGACATCTGAAGGATGTGCTGTACTTTAAAAAAACATGATCACATAATAATTGCAAATGTTTAGAGTAAAAGATTAATTTTTATTTTAAAAATGAAAATTAAGGACAGTTAAATGATGATTGCATACAGTAGATTATGCATAAAGTAGAATATTTTTCATCAGCTTGCTTAAAGTCTGTCATCACTATCTCTTGCAACTAGGTTTCTTGTGGGTTTTGTTTAGTATTGCAGCTCATAGATGAATTTTCTGCTAGTTTCAGAGATTCCTTTTAATTAGAGAGCCTACTTGAGTACCATCATTTGATTTGTTACATTAAGTCATGACCACATAAATAAATAAACAGTTTAATATTGTGTAAATGAACAATGATGATAGTATTGGCACAGTTCTGCTCTAAAATATCGCAGCGAGAACAGAGATCTCGTCCACAAGTTTGGTCAGCAATCAGTTAAAGAGTCTGCATTAAAACCAGCTCATTGGTAATGATTGTGCTGTTATGGATTTTAGTAATATCCTTGTTAAATAGGCCTTGGGGATCTGGATCTTTAACTAGAGCAGGCCTGTGGAAAAGCTTGGCGTCAGGGTCATTTAAATTGTTAATAGGGCCTTAAACGGGGGAAGAATATTTTATATCATTATGAGCACGAAGCTGTGTTATTTATTTAAGTCTAGTTATTTATTTATTTAGTTTTTTTTTTCTCCTTCCTGAACGCCTGTTTTTCACAGCTACACCCTCAATTTACAGAATGTCAGTGTCCTCATTAAAGCGTGTGATAATTAATTAGCACCTCATTAACTAGACATGTATGTACAGTGCTGCATACAAAAAAAATAACTGACCATAATTCATGCTACACTTCAAGTATATAGTCTTATTGCACATGATGAGATCTGAATGTAATGTACCTTGGTGTCAATATTTTGTGTATTGTTGCATATAACAATTAAAATAATACCACCGTTAAAGGTATAGTCCACCCAAGAACGAAAATTGTCATCATTATCAATTCACTCTCGTGTTGTCTTGCTTTCGTGTAACACGAATGAAGATACAAATGCCTGTTTTTGTTTTTGTTTTTGTTTTTGTTTTGTTTTGTTTTGTACCCTATTGGTTTTCCTTGTATGGACAAAAAACATTTTAAATATTCTTTGAATTTTTTTTTTTTTTTTCACAGAATACATAGTCATTCAGGTTTTAAAGAAAATTTTAGTAAATGATAATCATATCAACTATCCCTCAACAATGTTTAGTGAAACATTGGTGATTTTTCCCTCTAACTCTAGCTCTTTTTTTTCTTCGTAGAAAAGGAAGGAAGAGAAATCATGTCGTTTTCCCCTTCTCAGGGAGTGTTTGTTTTTTTTCTAGCCAAACTCTCTGCTCAAACCTCTGCCACATTCTTGTCCAGGTTTCATTACTCTACAAATATACAAATCGAGAAGAGAGACCGATAGATCAGATTATTAGTGAAACACATAGACAGAGACAAACGGATATATCAAGAGAGGAAGAGAGCCGTGGAATTGTGGGTTGGTAAAGTTCATCTCACCCCTTGGATGCGGTGCACACTCGGCTAATCGTCCAAAAGTGTGTGTTTTTGTGTATGTGTGTGTGCTTTTGGAGCTCGTTCTTAATGGCAACATCAATTTGCGGTCCCACAACTAAGAGAAATATTTGTCTTTGCGCTCATGCTCAGGGGAAAAAGAAACCGGAGTCCATAATGTGTTTTACAGTGTGTTGGACGCAGGAATATTACATTATACGGAGTTTGGTTTAACAGCTTTTTATTCTGTTTTCAGTGGCACAGGTTTTATGCAGTCAGTCAGCCAACCCTCCTATTTCTTGATTTTCTTGGAAATTCATTTATGTACCTGCTCTGTTTTTTCCCCGGTATTTCTTTCAAATTAATTTGTATTCACTTCACTTTCATTAGAATGAATGTTAACTTATGTGGATGCCAACAATCAGAGTCAATGGAGATACAGAAGCACACGACCCTTGAATAGGAGACCTTGACTCTGAAGATCTCGCTATATAGAAAGGCCTCTGAGAAATATGACAAGTCTAGTTTTCTATTGTACCTATTGTGCAGAGCAACTTCGTTTTTTCTCCTTCTGTTTATTTATATCTCGTTGAGCGTAGAATGTAGAGCGCTGACAGGATTGTTTCATTTGTGCTCGGACCCCTTCATGCCAACAAGCTCATCTATCATCTGAAGTGATATATGAGCGAGCTTGTCTGCGTGCTTGTGTGTTGCATTGTTGCCATTGTGGCCCGTGTCACATTCATTTGTTTAAAGGCCTCTTTCGCCCTGGACAGAGACAGATAGCAGTGCTTAATTTTCTTTACACAAGATTTCCACTCGCGGGTGGGCGGCAGCGTGTCTCAGCCTCGACAGCCGGACACGGTTATGATGGTTATTAATATCTCTATTCGCTCTTTTAATCTGGCCTATCTGTCACATGCGCTGTGACTGCTCCATCTAATCTGAGTATCCTTCAATCTGTCCCTGCTCTGATTGGAAATTAATGAAGGCGAGAGACGTGTTGTTTAAGTGTCTCGTTCTTTCTGGTTCTGTGCGAACGCAGATGTAGCCCATTGCTCTGTTCCTCGAGCTTCACACTGACTCTTTGAGAGCTGCACCTGTGAAGCATAATCCAGTCATGAGTGCGTTGTTTACTCACGATTGTTTGGTGCATTTGAAAGCGTAGCTTTGATCCATGCAAAGATTTTTCACTTCATTCTTTTTACTCACTTCCTCTTCAGACTGCTAATGTGGTTTCTACTTATAGGGGAGAGGGTTTTTGCTGGAGGAAGGGATGGTGGGATTTTTGTTTTGTTCATTGTTTGTTTTTTTCTTTTGACCCTTGGGATGTGAATATGACAGTGACCACAGACAGGCTTGTCAGACGCCATGTATGGGATGTTTATCTAAGTGTGAGCGTGTAAATGGGTGTACGTCCATGACAGATGAAATGTGTTTGTAAGCGAGCAGCTGAATATTGCATGTGCTGATCGGGCTTGGTCTGATGCGGCATGCTGGGATTTGCAAAATATTTAAGACAGCATGTTGGTGAGAAGAAGGTGTAGTTTGAGATCCCCAGACATTAGAAATCAGGATTGTAACTAGACTTTTACATGAGGCAGGGAGTTGCTAGGTGCTTGCTATGGGTTTTTGACAGCTTTTTTTTTTTTTTTTCTCAGAAGAGCCCACTTTCAAGTTTCTGAGATTCGGATATGTCCCTCCTTCGTTATATTCCTATAACTTGAGACAATGTTCATTTTTTAAGACAAGACACTTCCAAGTCCTACACTTGGTCATGAGCCAGAAATATCCAATTCAGCAGCACTTACATGCATCAAACTTTTCATTTTTATTCCTTACTTTATATTCTGAAGGTTTTTTTTACAGAAGTGTTTATATATCATTTACCTGTTTTATCTAACATTTTGTTTCCTAAAAATAGTGTGTGTTAATAATGTATGTAATAATGTGTGTGTGTTTAATTATATTTTCCTGTCTATTTTCTGATTTATTGAGTGATAACAGCATAAGTATGTAATCTGTCGCTAGTGTCAACAAAATTAAACTAGAAATTTGAACCTGTTTTTATACAGTCTTCAGATACATTTTCTGGAAATCAGTACATATTTAATTAAATAATGCCTCATTTGCATATTTAAACATAACATTTCAGATTTGTAAAAAAAATTGTTACATATTTCAGTTAAATTGCATTTAAAGTTTTGCCTTAATACTAATTTAAGAATTTGTACATTTAGTCATTTAGCAGACGCTTTTTATCCAAATGAGGACATTGGAAGCAGATTCAAAAACAACAAAAGATCAATGATGGGCAATAAGTCTCTAGCTTTACGTAGTACATGTAGTAAGGTTTATTTTATTATTATATAATAAATAAAAAGAAAAGAGAATAGAATAGAATAGAAAAGAAAAAGAATTGAGCGAGCTTGTGTTAGAGGCCTTTTTTGATTTTGTTAATTGCATAATAAATAAGAAGAAAAGAAATAGATAAATATAAAAAGAATATATATTTTTTTCATTAAAATAATATTAGCTATATTTCCTTTGCCGTTTATAAGCATGTCTTCTTACTGAATAATAATAAATAAATAACTTCCAGAATCCTCCAGAAACAAACATACATTTTTACAACCACAATTCAGCTATTTTTTTTTTGCAAAAGGTTCCTTTGTCTTGCACTGTATTACTCAATACAACAACAAAGAAGTCACTTTCAAACAAAGCAGTTCCTTTTGGTCAGGGCAGCAAATCTGTGAGAAATCTGGAAAGCTTTGGAAAGAGGAAAGCTTTCAAACTCCCATGAAATTCCCAATTGCATGAATTCCTATTGAAGCAACTTGATTTTGCCTGTGAAATTTCACCAAACGGCAGTGAATGCAAGCACACCTTAACATGACCAGTTTCTCCTTTTATCCTCTTACAGAGCAAGTGGGACAGGAGATCCTCACCAACCTTCACATTGACCGCGAGAAGATTCAGAGATCCCGCGATCGGGTGAGTTTACACCCATAAACACACTCCTTAGACGGTCCTCAGGAGCCAATACTAATCCAGAACAAACACACATATGCTTTTCTCACTAAGTAATTACACAGGCTTACAAATGCTTGACTTGATCGGATCTTGGCTCTTTGGGATGGCACAAAGTGCCCTAGATCAGACACTCGACAAGAGAACAGGAGCGCACTCAAGTGCAGGCAGTTAAGTCCAGCTCGCACCTCTCACACATTAGCATAGCAGGCTGCCGGAGTGATTGATTGAATGTACAGAACACAGAATGTTTGACACAGAGCACAGCACCAATAAGAAGCCTTTGTAGTTGTCCCGTCTCATGCGGTGAGATCACGCATGATGCAAGACTGTCTAAACGGGCATAACTGGACAACAAAAACACCTCCGGACAGACCAAGCGTTTGTTCTCTGTTCTTCCGGCTGCTATAACTCTGCAAGTCTTTCCGCTACACGTGTGACTGTGCTGCTGGACGGACGTCACAAAAGGGATTGTATTGTAGAATACAGACTGGTGTAGACTAGATTCCACAAGATACTTTTCAGTGGAAAATATTTAGGCGCTTAAACAGCATTTAAGAATGTATTTATAATGAATGTATTAAGAAAGTTACATTTTCTAAATAGACTTTTCTATGCATTTTTTTTTCTAGGTATTTTTTACTTTTTATTTTTAATTGGGCTAAAAGTAAAACCCTAGAAGAACTTTACATTTATTCATTTAGCTGATGCTTTTATCCAAAGCGACCTACAATTGCTATATATGTCAGAGGTCACACGCCTCTGGCGCAACTAGGTGGTTAAGTGTCATGCTCAGGGACACATTGGTGTCTCACAGTGGATTCGAACCCAGGTCTCTCACACCAAAGGCATGTGACTTATCCACTGTGGTAACACTACCCCACTTTATTTCTATATTTTTATCAGTATTCTTTTTTCAGGCTTTTTTTTCTCCTTATGGTCTCCTTCTCCTTCTGCGTGTGCAGTTTTATTGATACAGTTAATGCCATTTTGATATTTAACATCTTATTCAATGGCATTCATGTATTTGTAGGTGTAACTTGAGTGTCCTTTTTGTGTCCATTATATAATATATACATGTAATATATATAATATACATCTAGAAATGAAATATATCTGTAAATCCTTGATTTAATTGTTTTCTGAATAACAATTCTCTTTTACCTCAGAAATATATATATATATATATATATATATATATATATATATATATATATATTAGTGCTGTCAAAATTAGCGCGTTAACGCATTCGATTAATTTGAAATATTTAATGCGTAAAAAAAAAATAACGCAATTAACGCGGTTGCAGTTTTTTTTATTTCCAGTTGTGGCCTATGTGTGTTCAACGTGCAAAGAAATATGGATAAGACCAAGAAAGGACTTTTAGACGGAAAGTTTCAGTATAAAACTCTGCCGGATTACTCTTCAGTCTGCCACAAGAAACATTACTCTTCATTTAGTCTGCCACAAGAAACAGCAACATTAAAATCATGAACTCAAATGTCATTGTTTAAAAAAAACAATGACTGTAACAGTGCGTAAATCAGACCTTTCTGTAACGCTAACGTTAATAAGCTTAAACGAAAATAACGAAATAATTGTGTAGCGGAGTATTTTTTGTACACAGTGCCGCGAACTGTCAATCACTCCTGTACGCGTGCATCACTGTCCTCCTCGCAGCTGCAGCAACTTGCGCTCTCTCTCTTCATCAAGCTTTAAAACAAAAAGGGGACAAAAAGATCATATTGTCTTTGTGCATAGCTATAGATTAATTAGATAAATGAATATCTAAATTTGTGCCTTGCCGTCTACGGTATTTTTTTTGAACTTAGAAAAAAGATGCTGCAGCCAATGAACAGCCAGCGGGGGCTGCAGGACGACTCAACCTCCGCAGACAGTTTTTAATGTTTATCAGACAATAAATACTCAAGATTTTGCTTTAGTATAACTCACAACGAGTTTCACACACCTTCTCCGGCCACGTTGAGTTGTTGACACTTAACAGTGGGAAAAGCGACACATGCGCTATTCACTTGTATAACTTAAGGGTGAATGGGTAATGTAGTTTCTGCTCTGGGTGGGATGAATTAGGAAGCTTGCATTGTGAAGGGCGCTCTGAAAATCGGAAGTGCAGGTAAAAGATTAAAACCTCTATTAAAAACAGATGTCCAAATGAGCGTACCGGTACGCTACAAGCACGTTCTGGGCGCACGGAGAGGTGGCGGTACGCTCAAGAGCTATATTTGGAAGTGGCGGTACTGAGTACCGGTGCGTATTGGCCCACTTAAAGCACTGGCAATGACTATACTTTGGAATTTTTTTGCAGTCCACTTAGACTTCAACATGGAAATCATTGTTGTTTTTTATTGGCATTGATTGTTTTGAAATTCAAATGGCACTTACATGCCTGTGTTTTTATTTCTGTAATAAATATGGCTTTCAAGCCAACAGTTAATTTGGAGGATATTGATGGTTTATTGCAGGTATGTTGTTTACATGAGAAAATCTGTGTTACAAGTTAAACAAAAATTCCAATAAACAATCATATTTTGAATTTAAATAGTTTCTTTGTCTTGAGTTTACATTAATTATTTACATTTTACATTTACATATCCAAAAAGTTTCAGTCTTTTAATCGCGATTAATTTAAAAAAATTGTGCGATTAATTAGTTAATTTTTTTAATAGATTGACAGCACTAATATATATATATATATATATATATATATATATATATATATATATATATATATATATGTGTATGTATATGTGTATGTATATGTATATGTGTGTGTGTACATAAATATGGATGCATATATATATTGGCCCTTTCCTGTTTTTTTTTTTGTTTTTTTATATATTTGTCACACTTAAAAGATTGAGATCATCAGACTAATTTTAATATTACACAAAGTAAATACAAAATGCAGTTTTGAAATAATGATTTCATTTATTAAGGGAAAACCTGTCCAAAACCTGCCTGGCCCTATGTGAAAAAGTAATTGTGTCCTAGATCTAATAACTGGTTGTGCCACCCTTTGCAGAAACAACTGCAGTCAAGCGTTTGTGATGAGTCTTTCACATCGCTGTGGAGAAATTTTGGCCTACTCTTCTTTGCAGAATTGATTTAATTCAGCCACACTGGAGGGTTTTCGAGCATGAATGGACTGTTTAAGGTCATGCCACAGCATCTCAATTTGATTTAAGCCCGGACTTTGACTTGGCCACTCCAAAACCTTAATTTTGTTTTTCTTGAGCCATTCAGAGATGGACTTGCTGGTGTTTGGGATCATTGTCCTGCTGCAATATCCCAAGTGCACTTGAGCTTGAGGTCACAAACTGACGGCCGGACATTCTCCTTCATGATTTTCAGATAGAGTGCAGATTTCATGGTTCCATCAATTATGGCAAGTCGTCCAGGTTCTTAAGCTGCAAAGGAGCCTCAGACCATCACACTGCCATCACCATGTTTGACTGATGGTATGATGTTCTTTTTATGAAATGCTGTGTTGGTTTTATGCCAGATGTAAGGAGACACAAAACTTCCAAAAAGTTCAACTTTTGTCTCATCAGTCCACAGAATATTCCCCCAGAAGTCTTGGGGATAATCAAGATATTTTCTTGGCAAATGTGAGACAAGCCTTTTGTATTTTTGGTCAGCAAAGGCTTTTACCTTGGAACTCTCCCATGGATGCCGTTTTTGCCTTTTCTCTTTCTTATTGTTGAATTATGAACACTGACCTTAACTTAGGCAAGTGAGGCCTGCAGTTCTTTGGATGTTGTTCTGAGTTCTTTTATGACCTGGATGAGTCGTCGTTGTGCTCTTGGAGTAATTTCGGTAGGCCGGCCACTCCTGGGAAAGTTTGCCACTGTTCCAAGTTTTCTTCACTTGTGGATAATGGCTCTGACCGTGGTTCGCTGGAGTCCCAAAGCCTCAGAAATGGCTTTATAACCCTTTCCAGACTGATACATGTCAACTATTATGTTTTTCATCTGTTCTTGAATTTCTTTCGATCGCAACATGAAATTTTGCTCTTTTTGCATGCTTCACTTTGTCAGACAGGTTCTATTTAAGTGATTTCTTGATTCAAGTGTTGCTAGTAAAATTGAACTCTGTTTTCTTAAATAATGTGGTTAATCACAGTTCTTTCATTATTTAACAGAAGGGGGGCAATTACATTTTCACGTAGGACCAGGCAGGTTTGGAAAGCTTTTCTCCCTTAATAAATTAAATCATCATTTAAAAGCTTAATATCGTATTTACTTGCATAATCTTTTGTGTAATATTAAAATTAGTGACAAATATGCAAAAAAGAAAAAAACAGGGAGGGAGGAATATATATATCATACACACACAGTACTGTATATAGAAAATATTTACTTTTACTCAGCCGTATTGATAACCTTCAGGGAAATATAGACAGAAGTATCCCACGCTAAGATTGAAAGGTGTTGATATAGAGAGCTGCTTGTGATCTTTTTTGAGTGTCACTTCTCCTACCAGGTATCAAATGTCTTTCTCTCTACATCCTTGTCCCTTTTTTTACTCCCCCTCCTTACTTCAACCTTTATTTGTTACTTTATCCTCTGCATGTATAATCGTTTTTACCTTTCCATATCTCAGTCTATCCTCCTTTTTTTGTTTGTCCCTGCCGTGTCTGCTGTCATAGTCTTACCTCTCTCTCTTTCTCTCTCTCACCCTCTCTTTCGTTCTAGAAGACAGGTATAGAGAGCTCAGTCAGGGGCCTCTCTGATGGCTTCTTATGAAGGATGCTTAAAGATCACAACATGGCAAGTTGGGCAGGCAGCTCATTTCAAAGGAAATAAAACATTTCCTTTCAAAGGTCTGCTGTCTATGGAGAATAGCACTCCTTCCCTGGAGCCCCGACTGGCCCTCACACTTTAAAGACATTTTGCCAGGCAGGAGAAATGGAGAGGAGAAAAGAAAAGAAAGCATGATAAGAAGACATTAGATGGAAAGAGCAATAAACTGCTTTTTGAGCGAAGGAAACGGCAGATGAAAGAGTTTTTGTAGTGTCTCTTAACAATCGGTTCACTCAGGCTCTTTCAAACAGACGCACACAAACACTAAGAGAGATGTAGTGCCTTGCAATGACCACTATTATTTTTGCTCATCCTCAGTGTATATGAACAAGCCTCTGACTTTGACAAATAACTTATCCTGCATGTCTTGAGTAAATAGTGCTGTTATAATTCCAAATATTTAGGGCTGTGTTTTTTTGAATGACAAACGTTAAAATAAGTGTTCAAATCCCATGGACTTTGTTCTGAAATTGGGTCTAAATTGCCTGCAAAAGTCACTGCTGCCTCATTGGTCAGAAGTTGTTTTTTTTTTTTTTTTTTTACATATTTTAGTTATCTCAAAGTGGTATTCCTGAATGTCACGATGGTTGGATTTCCAAGTTGGATGTTTTTTGCATAGCAGCGGGGAGAAATCCCATAGACTTTAGCTACTTTAGTTTAAAACAGGTCTAAATTGTTACTCCGGTTTCACACTGCAAGCGTGAGCAGTGCATATTTTTTTGCTGTGCATGTTAATAAATGAGTGCATTCACATCGGCAGCAGGAGCAGCGCATGAGCGTCAAGCAGGAATGTCACGTGAGCAGCAGTGAAGCTGGGGTTTCTATTTTATCAGCACTGCTGACACTCAATTAAAGTGACTGCACACTTTTGTTGGACAAAATAAACATGATTTCACACAAAACATGCAAAAAATGCACAGAATAAGCATGTTTAGTGTGTTTTAACATGAATTGGAGTATGCCAGGAAAGAAAATGAAAAATCAAAAATATGTATAGAAGATTTACCAAGTTTAACTGATTGTTTTTCATTTTTAATTGCCATAAACAAATTATTAATTAAAACATTTTATCAAACTCACAATGAACAATTCATCTTTCTCAGGATCTTAAGTTACAATGGTTTATATACATAAGAAATTCATTATTTATTCATTATTGACAGCTTCTGTAAATATTGCACACGTGTTCACTTACGATTGACAAACTAAAAGCCTTTTATTTTCAGTTCCACAGTTACAGAAATGGAGCTATAGATATAATAATTGTACATGAAGCATACTGACATCTTCAACATTCGTCATACTAAAAATATTATGAACCCTCAGCGTGTTCACCTTGGTTAGAAACACACCTTTTCATTTTTTAAATGAATCTCTATGAACAATTAATGACTTAAACATAATATTCTCACTTAACAATGAGTTAAAATAGAATGAATTTTTTTTTATATTGCTCCAGGTCTTCATTTACAAAAACAGACAACAAGGTACAAATTACAAACAAGGACACAAGACGAACACAGACACAAAACAGTCATATAGGCTAGATCATATTGACAGCTTCTAAGAAAAATATTACGATTTAATTATGAGAAATGCATATCACTTTTTTATTCAGCTTTATACATAGGCTAAATAACTAGGTAAGCACCTATGTGTAAATATATGTATTATAAAAAAAGAAGAAAAAAAACAGTATAAACAGCACGTTTTAAATTTGAGTATGGCTGAACCGACATGATAGGAGCTGTTTTTGTTGCCATTTACACGCCAATCCCAGTGTTAACAAACTTTCAAGACTTCAAAACATTCAAGTTCATAACTGACCAACCTCTAAAAACTAATTTATAGTTGTCTTTGTAAAGAAATAGGTAGCTTTGGAGCCGCTGCTGTGACGTAGTGTGAATCCTCTGGCGCATCTGCAGTGACGCTGTAGTTACTGTACGCTCACGAGCCATTCACGCTTGCAGGGTGAAACAGTGTTATAATGTTGCATTTTTATTCAGATTTGATTCACAATGTTAACATTTCAAAAAGAACCTACTGTAAATTTGTCACATGGTCAGAATGTTTGTGTGTGCCATTTATTTTAGTGATTAGGTCAAAGCAGCCTTTCAGTCAAAATGCCAAGATGGTTAGAAATCCAGTTCTGATGTTTTTTGCATTATTCAAGGTTTTTACAATAAAAATCACATAGATTTTCTTGTTGTTTTTGGTCCGTTTTTCTTTGATCTGCCTGGGTTAGCTTTGACAAGGCAACGTTTCAAAACAGACCAAAATATGTACGAAAAATATAATGTGTGCAAACTGCGCCATCATTCGTCAGAATTTTTTTGCATCCTGTTTTCACTTATAGTGGCTTTTTCAGATGTCAAGATTTCGATTTATACATTTTTAAGAAAGAGATTATGAGATTATTTAGATTCTGAATACAGTTACAGTGTTGTCTTGTAATTTCTTTTTTAAATGAGTAATATTCTTGTTTGTGGTTATGCTATGATTGTTGTTCATTGAATTTTTCTTTATTTAGGTTTAGGCCTGCGTGACTCTAGCTCTTTTACCTCTATTCAGTGAAATTCAGGCATTGAATTGAGCTACTGGGAATCATCTTACCAAGACCATTTACTAGTCTGTAATCGGACTCTGCTCTAGATCTGCTGTACTGGTAATCTCTTTTGTTGTGGCTCTTGTTTTGGGTTCCTAATTCACATAGAGCTCCACCATGTGTTTTAGTGTTGGCACAACTCTGACCTGAGAGAGAAAGAGAGAGGGATTTTGGGAAAAGCTGAGGGAGCTCTCATGGGACAGATCCGTCGCTGAGAGAGACATCAGGCAGCTCTTGGGCTGTTGGTGGTGCCAGAACCCAAAACCTCCTAAAACCACATCTGTCCCTGAGCCTGCCCGCTAACACACACACACACACACACACACACATATGTCCCTGCTGACAGTGAGGACAGGGAAGGATGCTTTCTCAAGGAGGCCAGCCAGAATCACGTATCTGACGGCTGCCAGAGCTCTGGCTTCACTTCCATAGCAATGTCAGCATTCCTTACACACACACACATCTCCAGTTGGATAGCTTTTACTCATGCGTCCCCCTATGTGAGACAAATTGAATGTCGAACATGCACTACCAGTCAAAAGTTTTTAAATAATTCAATTTAAGTGTTTATTAAACAGTCTCTTATGTTCACCAAGGCTGAATTTATTTGACCAAAAATACAGTAAAATCTGTAATATTGTGAAATATTATTACAGTTTATAATATTGTATCTATTACAAATAGATATTTTTATTGGTTTTGAAATGTAATTTATTCTTGTTATGGCAACTCTGCAGCCATTATTCCAGTTCTCAGTGTCTCTGACTGAAGTCTGTACACATTCTAAGCCTATTTCTATAGCACAAATTTTGTATGACCTCTAACGTGGACATTCTCTCTTCTCTTTTTCTCCACAGCTGAGAGAGACGGACGCCAACTTGGGCAAGAGCTCTCGGATCCTGACCGGCATGCTGAGAAGGTAAGAGGAAGGTAGGGTCCGTTTCTGATGCCTCTCTCTGGATGTGTTTGACAGCGGCCCCATACCAATCCACTGCATGAACACACAAAAGTATACACATATTGTTATATATATTATTATTAAAATATATTATTTATATAAAATATAAATATTTTATTTACTGATGAGCATATTTTATGCTTTTTTATTTTTAGAAAGTTTTTTTTAAATTCACTAAATTATTTTTTTTTATTTGTAAAATGTTGATCTTCCAAAACTGTGTGAGATATATATATATATATATATATATATATATATATATATATATATATATATATATATATATATATATATATACATATATATACATATATATATATATATACTCACACACACACACACACACACACACACACACACATATATATATATATATATATATATATATATATATATATATATATATATATATATATATATATATATATATATATATATATATTAGTTAATTTTATACACTAGCATTCAAAAAGTTGGGGTTGGTATGATAAAAACAAACAAACAAAAAATATATAGTATTAAGTGTCACAGAATGCATCCTAATATGCTGATTTGGTGCTTAATACTGTAAAAAATATATATATATATTGTCAATGTTGAAACCAGTTGTGCCACTTAATATTTTGTGGAAAACATGATCAACTTCTTTGTTAATTACAAAGTTCGAAAGAACAGTATTTTAAACAAAAGATTCGAATTATAATGAATGTACTACTGTATATACATTATGTTACTTACATTGTTTGTATACTAGTTTTTTTTTTCTCCACATCAACACTTATCAATATCATTTAATAAATCTCATATATTCAGATTCAGAGTTCTGGCATCTGCAGGCACAGATTCCATGTGGGGCCTAGTCATCATGCATTTGATTTTCGATTTTTGGTTTCTCAAACACTTTTCTGCCCTAAAGCAGATCTAGTGTTCCTCCCACTATTCTGTCTCTGTGTAGTATTGGCTTTAAACAGCAGAACTCATCATTCATATCAGCAGGCTGATAGAATATTGGCTTTTTTCCCTGTGTGGTAGATGTGAGATAACTAAAGCAATGCACAGCCTCTCTCTCTTTCTCTATTCCACTCACTGTTGTTTTCTCCACCATCCTCATATCTCTCTCCTTCACACACACGCACAATTCAGTTTAACGTCTGTCACATCTCCGTTTTATAAAGTGCCTTTGCGCCCTTTCCTGAACCGTGACGATAAGGTTTTGTTTCTTTTTTTCTTTTTTTGATTAAGAGTAATATGTAAATGACACCAGCTAAATTTAAAACCCCGGGGCCAGGAAGGAAGTGCCAATTGAAATAGATGCTTCAGTGGTCGTAGACAATTGGGACGCGTGAGGCGAGTGAGAGGGAGAGGAGGAGACACACACAGAGAGAGAGAGAGAGAGCAAGATGCAGAGGATGCAGACTGTAACCAATATTTCTGCATATGTCTCCATTTTGTCAAGTCTCATTAGAGGGAGGCCGCGGCCGTCGGGTGTCACAGAAGCTGTCCAGAAATCATTCATCATCCTCCTTTCCTTCCCACCTCCCTCTGTCTCGCTCTTATTCCATCCCGCCCCGCCGCTAAGTAAATAACACGCACTTATTTAAATATTATCATATTAATGTTAAAGTTCAGCTGTCACCTAATGGGAAGACTAAATCAGATGTAGCATTTAAGCAATGTAGTGCTGCAGTGAGGCCGCCTCAAATCAGGATTTATGAGCTTTTTCCACGCGCGCCGTCTCCCTTCAGCCTGCTGCCTTTCTGCATGAAGGCCCACCGCACCCCCGTTCTTCCTGTCTGCCTAGTAAAGGCCCACTCTCTCTCTTTCTCTAGATCTCTCTTCCTAACTTGTTTTTGCCTTTCTGTTTGAAAAAGTGCAAATAAAGCCTTCCTACATACTTATTAAATCTGTGTTGCATCTCAAAGCCATTTGCAACAGAAAAGAAGCAAAGACAACAAATAGATGTTGGGGTGTTGGTTTACTTTTTTCTGGTGTGTGTGTGTGTTTTGTTTTTTCTTGTGTTGTTATTTAATTGCATGCTTGCTTAATCTTTGGACGTTTTCATTTATAGCTTTAGATATTACTATTACTACACTGCATATTAGTCTTTATGGTGTTGGACCCTAACCAGTGTTATATTCTATACTTAAATATTCTGTTAGTGTTTTATTTATATTTTTTATTCACGTTTATATTTGACATTTTATTGGTTGTTTTCTATTTGTATGTATTTATTTTCTATTTCTGTTTCGCTTCAATTTATTTTAGTTTTAGCTTTAGAAATGTTAGAATCGTTAGAAATGTTAGAAATGTTTTATCCAATATAAATATTTTAGTTAGCTTTGGTTTAATGTAAATCGTTTTTAATAGTTTTTAGGTGTATATTTAGTTAACAAGTACAACACTGCTCCCTAAGTATTAAATTGTGGCAATTAAAATGTGGCAAGATACCTCAAATGATGAGGATTGGTGTGGAAAGGTGTAATATTACTTTTCTTAGATATCAGACCTCAGACTTTTATGTGCCTTATAAAAAAACATTGAAAAAATCCCAAAGAGTTACACTGAAAGATGTACTAGAATATCACAGAGACTTCAGGGGGCAGTCTTTTAACTTGGGCCAGTGAGTGTCCACCTAGCAACCATTCAAAACATTAGCAACCACTTAGCAATCACCCTAAACTAAAATCATGTTGGAGTTACGATGTACGATGTAAGATCCTATCTCCTTAATCTTAATTATTTTTATTAAGGACAAGTGATCACAGTAATGTGCTACATTTTTTTAAATTAGGCATTGAGGCAGAGAGGTAACATTTTTCATAACAGCGACAAGTTTTGTTCAAGCAGCAAGCATTTTATTCAGAAAATGTAAAAATCAGCATTGTCTTTTCTCGGGGTCAAAGGGCGTTTGGCTTTTGTATTTTTCTCAAATGGCTATAAAGTATGATTTAATTCTTTGCTTGCGCTGGGTACAGATGTGAGGGTAATTTAAATGAAGGCGAGGTGAACTTGACTCCCTGCGGCGCTACGTACCCTGATTATCTGCGTTGGCCTTTGTACACACACTCACTTACTCCAAGTTGTGTTTGTCATGGTGAGGTTCACAGGCTCTCAGCTGTGAGCTGAGGACAGAGCATTAGCCCGCTGCGATAAATATTGTTGTAAGATGGAGACAGAGAGACCCGCGCCGCTCCAGATGTTTACCCTGAGTGGAGAGCACTGTGTGGGTGAGGACGACTCCAAATATGTGTACTCTGTGATACTTCCGCTCCGAGGACACTGCGTGCATTTTGAGCACAGCTCCTGTTTTCATCCCAGACTTTGCAGAGTTCAAACGAATCGGTTTATAATACACTGGTATCAAATAAGAGATGCGTATCCCAAAAGGTTTTTAACAGAGGGATTTAACAGTGACACATCTCTGATAGTCTGGTAATTCAGCCCTTAATCAAAGTAAACTCACATCATGACAGGCAAAGCAGTTTTACTCTCCCGGTCCTCTCGTTCTCTCTCTCCCTGAGCAGACTACTGAGCTGGGCCGTCTCGTCCTCCAGCTCGCTCTAAATTATTAATGGCCAGCTTCAGAAACTCCTGAGGGTTTTAATTATATTGTCATGGTCATACTCATCTCATTAACTTTTAATGGTGATGCCTGCTTAAAGAAATCATAATATTATTAAAGAATAATCATACCAATTAAAACATTTGCCTTGATAACGGATTGTTTAATACACAAGTTACTGGACTCAGTCGAGCCTTCAAAGCAGCCTTGGAGGAGGGCTGAAGCAGCGTGAGCAATGTGACCTTGCACTAGAAGTTCTTAGACATACAAACTTACAGTTAGAAGCAGTTTGGTAGATTTGTTTTAGGAAGAGTAAGATGCATTATCAAGGCTTTAAACTTTTAAAGGTTCTAAAGGGTTAGCTCACGCAAAAAGGAACATTCTGTTATTATTTACTCACCCTTATTTTGTTACAAACCTGGATGACTTTCTTTTGATATTGAAAGTACATTGAAATTCAAAAGGGTTCTATTGTTTGTTGTTTGGACACCAACGTTATTCAAAATATCCTATTTTGTGCTCCACAGAAGAAAGATGATCATACAGGTTTGGAATGACATAAGGGTTAACTTATCCTTTTTAGGCCTTTTAATAACGCATAACCTAATGTGAATAAACAGGAGTGGTCCTTTACATCTGGCAATAAATGCATGCAAAATGCAAATTAGAAAACCAAAACCAAAAGCGAATTTAATTATTTGCTTGAGTAGATTACATGCTAAGTCAATGCAAAGATGCGAATAGATGAGAATTTGTTCTGGGCGAGTGTTTGCCGCAAACACACAATGTTCGTCTCAGTAGTGTCCTCTGTGCAAGTTGAAAAAATTTCAACTCGAGCTGAAAGTTTGTAAAAAACATTGTTGCGCAAACTTCTCAGCAAAGAGCTTATTGAAACTTTTGGTTTTACGTGTCTGGTTGTACCAGAAAGTGTTTTTTTTTAATAGTTTTTATGTTTTAAAAAACATTCCACAAGTAATCTACAGTGAATAACGTGATGCAAATATTAGCTTTGCTTTTGGTGTGAACATACCATTTAATCACTAGTTTTGGGAGAGAAATTGAGACAAAAATTGTATTTCCATGTGTAATCCAGTGAACTCAATGGTTAAATAATCAGATGCTGTATAATTGAAACAGTTAACTGAACAAATTACAAGAGCTCAGTATCTTCTGTCCTTCTAGTTGTATTTTGATTGCAATGCATCTTGGCTGCATTTAAACCTGGATTTTAAAGTTCACCCAGAAATGTACAATTCTGCAATCATTTCATTTCAAACCAGCATGAGTTACCTTCTTCTGTGAAACACTAAAGAAGATATTTTATAAAATGTTGGTAACCACAAATATTCCCAAAGTATCTTCTATGTTCAGCAGAAGAAATAAAGATGTATAGGTTTGAGATGACTTTAGGGTGAGTAAATGATGACAGCTTTTTAAAATGCAGGCTATAAGGCCAGATGTTAAAAGATCCATTGTTGTTTTAGCATCATATATTTTTGTGCAGACTCTGAAAGGGCATTCAACCTCAAAATGGCCGGGATGGTGTCCTTATGGCTGCAGAACTAGAGTATGGATTGAGGCCTTCTGCTGATGTGGACAGAGAGTGAGAGAGCAAGAGAGAAGGAAGGGTAGTGTTGGGATCAGTGCCCAGCGCAGAGCTCCTACTCATCCTTCCCGGCCTTCCACGGAGACCAGGGGCCTGATACCGCATGCAGGTGGTCGAGTCAGTCGCCAGGCAGATCAAAAAGTCAAACCCCTGGGTGGACCTCCCTTTGAAATGGGAATGGGGCAGACATATCAGACAGAAAACATAACCAAGCCCTGCACCGCAGAACAGCTCCATATTCATGGCCCAGCTTAGAGGAGCCAGGCCTCGATCTTCTGAAGAAGACCACAGTACAGCTGGACACTGATTAAGACATCAGGTCCTCCGCATCTCTTGGTGTGAACATGCACACTTACCTCGGGTATTGTGCGTTAATGCACAAACAACAAGAGCCTCTTACACCCCCCTCCTTTATGAAATATTCATATTCATAACACATTACGTGTGAAGCAGAGTAGCTCCGACTTTGTACATCCCGAACAGCTGTAACACTTCTCTGTCACTAAGCGCTCTGATCCCAGCAGCGATTAGATCAGTAGACATGGTATTGTGAGAGGTGAGCCACACTGTCACCTCTCTCTCTTCCTTGATTTTCCTCTCCATCTCCCTTTGTTTCTATGTTCCGAGAGTCGTCATCGGCACGGCGTGATAGCAGACGAGAAAGAAGGGGAGGGAGGGCAACGGGAGAGCGAAAAAAAAAACCCGAATGTGGCTGTATTCTGGTGTTTGCCAGTCCCATTAAACAGACATTTGCAAACAATGTCAAGAGGGAGGAGATCAAAGTGCGAACCCCAGAAAAGCGGGAGCTCTGATGTCCTGAAGATCTCCAAATTTAGACTTCCACCGTATTGGCTCCCAGTTCCTCTCCCAGCTTGGAATATTAACGACGTGCTATGTAGGTCATATAATTAATGTGATTCAGGAGCACCAGTGGGCTGTTGAGGGATGCAAATAGAAAGAGTCTTGGGGGCCCTCTTGAAGTCTTGTTATGAAGTTGAACAAAAAGATTTGATATTATTTTTAATTGGAGCTGAAAGATATAACAAATTATAGTTCGGTGTGTGTTTTCCCTCTTCAGGCTTGCCTTTTATTCTTTTATTTATTTGACTTCTCCCTCGTTCTGCAAAGCGAGGGGAAAAGCCTCGTTAAGATGCTGGAGTCGAGGGAGCAGGGTGGAGAAGTGACGGGGGCACGGCTCTCTTTCTCCCACACATTCAACCCCGTCCTTGCGAACAAACTCCTACACGCAGTTCGCCGTATAGTTTTGCGCTAGTATGAAATTCTTTGACATCAAGGTCTGCTGTCAAAATCCTAATGAACGGCTGATATAGGCTGAAGGAAGAACAAAGCTTGTTGAAAAGCAAAGTTGTGATTTTACTCAAAATTTACCTATTGTACAGGTGAGGTGTGTATGCCTCTCTAAACTAACCTTTATAAGAAGTGCTGTTATGCCATTCCTCTACTTTAAGAGACATTCACATCAAGGACGATAACTATAATAACTATAAAGTTTCAATAGTAATTGTAATTATGAGAATAGGAAGCCCACATCATATCTATAATGATAATGGAATTATTATAATGTTATATATATCGTTTTTTTTCCTTTGTTGTAACAGATTTGGAAAAGCTCATTTACTTCACAATGAATCTTCTGCAGTGGATGGGTGCTGTGAAAATGAGAGGCCAAACAGCTGATAAAATCATCACAGTAATCAATAAGTAATCAACATGACTCCAGTCCATCAATTAATGTCTTGTGTGTTTATAAACAAAACAAATTCATTTGTGTTGCATATTTCTGTCCTGATCCTTGATCAACAGAGTTTACACGTCATGTTTTGGTAACCTTACGGTTCACTGGGAACCTCAACCGAGGTGGTACTAAAAAGTACCAGGTACTGTACTCAGTGGAAAACCCCCCAAAAGTGAACCGTACCGTGACGTACCATGCAGTGAAAAAGTGCCATAATATAGTTATTGTTAAATCTGTCTTTAGTTACCATCAGATTTTTAGCTATTTTGATGTGCTATCAGCCATTCCCCCCTTCATTGAGCTTTGAGATCCAGAGATCCAGAACAAGCCAAATTTTAGAGATGGAACCCTTTCCATCTGTGACTGTCTCCAGGGCAGCAGGCCCCTCCCCGTGGGTGCTACTTTCCCAGCATTTCTCTGATTTCCTTTCCGAGCAGCTGTGGCAAACTCCGTGTTCTACATTTGTCGTCGCCGGAGTAGTATGAATCACGCTGCCTCTGGAAACCATGTTTCACCACTATGAATGTTGGTTTGGCTGATGCTACGGGAACGCTACCTGTCTGAGAACTAGGTGTTTAGTGCTATAGTCATGTGGTTATTTTTAAAGTTTGCTAGGCCTCTTAATTCCAGTAAAGATGGTAACGCAGCTGCGTGTAATGGCATTCAAGAGAATTTTGTGCTTTTTTGGCAACAGTTTGGGGAAATCCCGTTTCTGCTCCACATGACCATGCCCCATGTGCAAATTGATGTCCGTAAATAAATAATCCACTGAGTCTTTTATGGTAGAACTTGACTATCTACACAAAGCCCAGATTTGTACTCACCCCACTGTATATTTTTTAAGCTAAATTGAAACATCTAACCTCAATGATGTTTTGTCCTAGTGGATTTCTTTTCCGCAAATGGTTGCGGTAAAAGTTAGCAAAACCATCTTCCCTTACAACATGTTTGTATAATTTAAAATTTGCTTGTTTACATCCACTCAGTTATGTAGTGACACAACTGAATTAAAGTGATGTGGCATTGATAAGTGTGCATATGTATGTCATGGAGCGTGGTGACGTGCATCTGCAAGATTTACTACTGTGACTGAGTATCTTGTTTCTCTCCTGGTCACAGCTCTGGCTCTGGCCTTTTAGACGCTGGGTCGTTTTGTACCCTTCAGGAATGCTGCGTGTCAGGTTTTTTTTGGACAGCAGATACTCTCTTGAGCATCTTGTGTGTCACAACATTTCAGTTCAGGTGTCTAGAGCTAACATAGTCTTAGCTAGTCAAATGTCACTGTGCAAATTTGTGTGTGTATATATATATAAATATAAAATATATATATATATATATCAATGCACTATTCACCACTGACCTTAATTTTGTTTTTTATTCATTTGTAAGTGATATATAATTGTTAACCATGGCCGGAAGTGAAAAATGCTTTTATACTCAGTTGTGCGTAATTATTAAACAGGTTTTCTTTTACAGGCTAAATGCAGCAGAACAGTGATTTAACTCCCACTGAAAAGTCAAGAGAAATATTCAAAACAAGTGCATTACAGAATGGCTAAATTAAATCATGACCACTGGACAGCAAAATGGTCATTGGGTCATTGGGCTTTAGACAATAGATATAAGCTTCTACTTGTTTGGAGATTAAGAACCATATATACAGTAGGTGAGTTAAATTATTGTAGTATTTATTGACCTTGTCATTTTATTGGTCACAACATCAATATCATGCATCAGATTTATGTTTTGGTTTCAACACCGTGATTCAAATGAGCAAGTTTCATGGGTAGAGACTCTCTCTGCATGTTGTTTTTGCTATTTTATATTCGATAATGAGTACTGATGGCTCCATAGTGTGTGTGTGTGTGTGTGTGTGTGTGTGTGTGTGTGTATTTGTGTGTTTACCATCAATGTGTAAAGCTGTAAAATTTCATGAGCATCTAAATGAAGAGTGTGTGAATGTGTATGTGCAGCAGGCTGCCGGGAAGTTGACAGGCCTCTGGATAAACCCCTGTGGCACACACACACCTCAGCCTCATTACCCACTGCTGAGAGCATCATGGGTAACAGTGACACTTAAACTGTGTGTCTTTCCCACTCCTATTAGTGTGTGCTGATTGCCTGCTTTGGAAAGCATGCACATCTTTGGGCTGCAAACAAACTCAGGACCGACATGTTAAGTGATGAGTTCTTACATTCGGGGGACATGAGTCTGAAAGAGAGAAAAGCACATATTGATACATCCTCTCCATTATACTAGTAGCATCTATTTAGCCTCCAATTATGAGAAGGAAATAACAGTATAGGACAGGAGTCAGTCTCCTGTGACTCAAAAAAATATGTGTGTGTGTGTGTGTGTGTGTATACTGTATATGTATATATGTGTGTGTGTATATTTATATACAGTACAGTACATATATATGTACACACACACACACACACACACACACACACACACACACACAGAGTACTGTGCAAACTGAGACAGACTAAATCCAGGAGAACTGTGCACTTGCGCATTGTTTTTCAGGTAGCTTTTCTTTTGGATTTAGTCTGTATGTATGTAAGCATGTGTGTGTGTGTGTGTGTGTTTTATATATATATATATATATATATATATATATATATATAGTATAAACCGTGGATGAATAAGTAAATAAAAAAAATTAGGCATACATTTTTTTATGATGCTGTGGTGACTGAATGCTTGAGAGCAATTGGTATTTTACCCTTGAAGAAATTCTGCGTTCTACACCTTTGTGTCAGCTGTTCTTTTCCACTTTTCCAATTATTAAACTCGGTGGGGTCACCGTGTATGACATTGGAGTGACGGGCTTCTCCTCCTCTGTCGTTTCCGTCCTCGTAAAGGTATCGCTCGTCAGGGTGTTAGCCGCGCTGTTCGGAGATCAGTGACGACGTCCCCCCTTGAAGTGGCTGCAGTGTCATTCCAAGGGCAGGGTGGCGTTTGATCTGGTGTCGGGCGGCTGTCGCTGCACAGGGTCCTGTGATTGTCCTGCGGGGAAGGAGACAGACATCACCGACCTACCTTCAATAAAAACTTCCTTTGGAACTTTTTGATTGACAGTCAGGGAGGCATTCGTCATGACGATCAAGTTTTTTGCCCTCTGTTGTGTTTTCTGCTCTAATACGTGGAAAGAGTGAGCATATTTTCTGTCTGGTCTAGTGAAACTGAAAAGGGGAGTTTGTGTATTTATTTTTTTTTGCTATCTTTATTGAGTAAGTTTGTTTATCTGTATTGAGGTAAGAAATTCACAGCAGACCCGTTCAGTGTTTTGGGGTGAGTTTGAGAATCCATCAAGATGTAAAGTAACGAGGACTTTAATTTACAAAAACATGGCATCCCATTCATTTCTCTCTTGGTGTTTGTCTCTTTCTCCCCTGTGATTTTACTGAATGCCCATTATAATGCTTAATAGCAACTCTCCTACTGGGCATTTCTGAAGAGTCATGCTGTTATATGCATGGTATGCCATATCTTTTGCCTGGATCTCAAGATTTTTCAGCTTGAAAAAATATATTAAATTGATTTAGCTATGTATGTGTTTCCTCTAACTCTGCCTTTTTTCTTCAATCAGAAGAACCATCATTGCAGCTATTGTAGCCAAATTAGAGTCAAAATACAAGAATTAAACAAGTTAAACATTTGTTAAAAGTAAGGATGGTTTCCTTACTGTTCTTCTGAAGACAAAAATAATTTATATACTGTAATATAATAATGATATATTATATATTATACTGTATGTATGTTTATACACACTACAATTTAAAAAGAATTGTCCTTAATATATTATAATTGTCTACACACAAACACACACAGTGAGAGAGAGAGTTTTTTTGAGCAGACACTCTTACTTTTCACATCGGACGAAACTTCCCTGGCAGCGCAGCATCTTGTGCCTGTATTGCTTTGGAAATGAACAGCAGGAAGATGTCAAGACAAAGGTGAACAAGCAGGGCTAGTGACTCTTTAGATTCTGTCTCCTAAAGAAAAAGGCATAGCTGCTGCATATGCATATACTTCGTTTCAACCCTCCATAAGCTTTCAGACTCCTTTGTTTTTTTTTGGCTTTCATATTTTCTCTTCCAGACCCCCACCGCCACCCCCTCCCCGCCTTCCTTCACTGGTCCAATTAATGTGTTTGTGTTTAAATTAATAAGTGAACTGCTAAAAATCTCAGTGTCAGTGGGTGACAGGTTTAGCGTGTGAATGTTTGTATGCGTGTGTTTTGTTTTGGAGAGAGCGAGAGAGCTCACGCTGAAGGCCCTGAGGCATGTAAGGACTTTATGGCTCACCTCATACGCTCATTAAGGCTGTTGTTCGGCTTTTGTTGCATAATTACCTAATGGCAGCTTTAAAAAAGGCTTCACTGTCTCTGACTGACAGCGTATGGCTCTTACGGGTTATCTTTGTCTCCAAAAGCTGTCTTTTTGTCTTTGGCAGAACTAAAGCAAGGTTGCTTTCAACATCTGTACGAGGCAGTGTGTTGACGGGGACGTGGAGTGTGTCATTTCAGCTTGTACCAATGTACTACTGATGTTCGTTTTGAACGACTTGTGCAGTGTAACATCCCAGTAGTCATTTTTCACTCACAGGAAGTGCTCAAGATAAGTCAGGGATTAGTTATGTAAAAAAAAAAAAAAAAAGTTTGAGTTCAGATGGACTGTGGTAACTCTTTTCTTTCATGCAGCCTTGTGTTGATCTCCTTTTTAATGTATTTTTTTAAATACCTGAACTCAAAAGGAAGATCCTGAATGCTCAGGGATGCATTCTGGGTAATGTAATGATGCCATATTTAGGTCATAGTTCATGGGGATCTTTCCTCCTAAACTAATGAACTGAAGTAACCACTCTAAACAACTCACTTATTTTTTACTTCTTAAATTGTTCAGGCATGACCGCTGAGAAATGTCCTCCTAATACTATTGGATTATGAGAAAGTGGTCCACACAAATACTAATGCTTTATAGCAAACGTTGTTGCACAGGAACTGGCTAAAAAGTTTTATTTGCTTTGTTTGCAGTCGGCATGGACATATAAAACTTGTCTTTTTAATGCATTCTTACAGCCTTTCTCTTGTTGCTTAGTTTTATGGGATATAAAATCCTAACCTAAGGCAACGATTTAAAAAAAAATTACTGTTCCTTAATAGGTCCTTCTTTAATGTCTGTCAAATGTAATTTCATGAAATTTCCATTTTTTTAATATAAATACTACGTGTATGAATGTATGATTTTTTTTTAAATATAAAATAAGAATACTATACAAAAAAAATAAAATGTAATACTACTTTGTTAATTTAATAATACAAATTAAGACATTTTAATTAATTATATTATATTCAGTGTCTGTGTCTAAATAAGTAATGTATTTGATCAAAGATACAGTGAAACAATAATATTGTGAAATAGTATTTTGACTTAAAATAACTAGCTTTCTATTTGAATATATCTGTAAATATAATTTATTTCTTTAATGACAATTTTTTTTCAGTAGCTATTATTTCTTTTTTATAATTTTCAAGCATTAATCCTGACTTCAGTGTCACATAATCACATTTGTTGAAACTGTAATGCATTTTTATTTATTTTTGAGGATGATGATGATGATGGTGCTGGTTAATAGAAAGTTTAAAAGAACTGCATTAATTTGAAATATAAATCTTTTGTAAAATTATAAATCTCTTTGTTGTCATTTTTAATCAATTTAATCAATTATTAATAATAATAACAACAGTAACAACAACAACAATAATAATAATAATAATAATAATAATAATAACTTTTTAACAATTTCATTGAAAAAATATCTTTCACAAAAATATTTATTGAATTTTAGACTATACTCATTGATGGCGTCTAGCATGAAAATGTTTGGAAACCCTGACATAAGGTACTTTACTTTGAAGTATTCATCTTTATAAAGTATGAAAATCACCTCATGTTGATTTCTGCTTTCCTCAGGGTTCTGTGGATGTGTACTGATTCTGAGTCAGTTGTAATTACAGGCATCATATGCTGGCACAGGCTAATGACAGGTCTGTGGCCTGTGAGCTTTTGTTTGTTTGGAGTACACTGCTCCACAGTCGGGTATCATCCCAGCTGGCAGTGCATGCTGGCCCTTGGCTGAGTGTCTGGGTTGGAGAAGCGGACAGTTCTGGTGCTACACCAGGCCTTATGCCAGCTGGAGACTAGACTACTCAGTCTCCACTGCTCTCCTCCTTTCTCCACTTTGACAGCGGAGCTTACTCACTCGTTCTTTAGCTGGCAGACTCCCATGGCAACACCCACATTTGTTTGCACCTCCAGGGTCAACAGCACCCTGTCGCTACCTGTCTTCCTGGATCACACCTCTGTCCCAAATCTGCACCAACTCCCAAATTTAAAAGGCCCTTTTGCAAGATCCTCCACAGGGATTTACTAAGTGCTTCTGTCTTTAATCCAGGCTATTTTGTGATTGAGTATTATTGACTTGATTTACTCAAGCTTCAGTCCTAATATAATTTTGGAACAAGCAAAATCATATAAATTAAAAATCAACATGACATCCGAATTATCCCTATTTACTTTCTTAAAAATGGTTTCTTGGTCTTATTGTGCAAGATTCATTAGTGCATGTGGTACTTCACAGTAAGATTTGTTTAGTTTTTTTAACATTAGTTAATGCATTAGCTTTTAATGAACTTAAAACACTAACAGCATTTATTCATCTTAATTTCTTAACATTTTTTTTTATTTTTACATTTCAAGTTACTATAGTTCATATATCACTAACATTGTTAAATTACATTTAACATTGTTAATTAACAAAGAAACTTGGTATTTTATCAATATAATGCATTTACTAATTGTATAACTTTTTAATATGCATTAATGCATATGCATAGAAATTAATAAATGCTTTAAAATTATTTAATATTATAAAAACCTTGAACATATTCTATAGCATTACCAAAAGTCTTCAATGAATGAAAGAAACAAAATACTTCTCTGACTCTAAAACATTGGTTTTGTTAATTATAACTAAAATTATTGAAAAAAAACTGGGAAAAAAAACATTGAAATATTAGATGAAAACTTAAACTACAATTTGAACATTTTTAAACATCCGTTTAAGTTGTAGCTCAACACTGAGATAAATAAGTACAACATTTAAAAATAAAATTAAAGCTAAATACAAGTTTGGGGGGGCGGGGGAGACAACATCTAAGAAAAAAAAATGACAACAGCACATAACAAAATCGGTGCCGGCTGTTTTTGAGGAATTGAAATAGCTAATTCTGGTATGGAACACCAACAATTTAAGATCCAATAATTCTCAATGGAAAAAATCATGTCCTTTTTTTGATCCTGTTTCACTCAGAAATATGTTACATTATGGAAGTAAATTGATATTGAAAAGAGTTTGTTTTGTGGAACAAAATGTTGTTTTATATTGACTTGGACAATGACAGGAAGAGATGAATGCTGAATTTGTACATTTTCTCTGCTTATGTTAGAATTACTTGCATGGAAAAACAGTGTGAAAGTGAATGTTGTAAGCTTCATGTGAGCTGATTTGGCTGAGTTTTAACTTAATGGTTGTAATGACCAGAGTAAGAGCTGGATTGGACACTGTGGCATTTTGTTGACAGCGAGTGAGGTCATACAAACATTCTGTTCTGTCCTCTCTTAAATCCAGAGGCGAAGTGTAATTACGATGACATGGCCAGTGACACACACACTCACACATTCTCGAAGGAATGGGCTTCATTCACAAGAGCTCTGTAATTAAATATCCTCCCCAATTCAGGTGCCAGCATCTCTCTCTGTCTTTCTCTCACTCTTTCAAATGACCATCCATAGCTGTGTGTTTGTTCTTGCTTGCGTGCATGCATGTGTGTTTGGTACGTTGCCCTGAAAAGTAGAAATTTCTGTTTGTTCACATGCATATCCATCAAGAAGTCTCTGGTGACCCGGTCAGTCCGTTTGTGTATTTCTCTGTTTGTTTGGTCACGACGATGCTTCCTGTCTGCTCGCCAGTGCACGGAAAGAGTCAGCGGTGATGGCGCCAGGGCTAACGTTGTCGAGACGTTATGAGGAGGTTGTCAAGGCATTAGCCCCATTGGCTTGGCAGGCCCGTGTCACTTTCCCGGCCTGTTTGCTGATAGGGTTCAAATCCCAAACCTCAGTTGACCGGAGTACATACCTGCTCATCACACACATGTGAACGTGCACTTTCCGGAGATATTTTTGCCATATTGCCATACTGTTTGTTTGCATGAATGGCAGACACAGAGAGGTTCTTTGCCTCGCTGGTGGACTTAAGCTTTATTTAATAAGATGTGGATGAGTAAAGTCCTGTCTAAAAACTGCCCTGTGGTCAAGCATTTTAGGCTTCACATAAACCATTTTAAACACTGCTTTCCTTTCACAAATCTTTCATTACAGCTTTTGGTAGCGCATGAAGCAAAGAGCAAATGCAAGGCGTCCCGAGAACAAACAGTGCAATATAAGTATCTAAAGAGACATTCTGTCCTGTCCTAATGTTCTGTCACATCAGTCAAATCAGAAAAGACCCTATTTATTTTCTAAATACATGTCCTTGGTTCTATTGTGCATGTTGTTCAATATAACTCAGAAAATAACTCTGTCCGTCTATCTATCTGTTGTTGTATTATTCTATTCTTTGATGTCTGTCTGTCTGTCTTTCTGTCTGTCTATTGTTCAGTCTGTCTGTCTGTCTGTCTGTCTGTCTATCTATCATTCTGTCATTCTGTCATTCTATCCATTGTCTATCTATCTGTCTATCTATCTATCAGTCTGTCTGTCTGTCTGTCTGTCTGTCTGTATGTCTGTCTTTCTGTCTGTCTATTGTTCAATCTGTCTATCTGTCTATCTATCATTCTGTCATGCCATCTATTGTCTGTATATCTATCTATCTGTCTATATGTCTGTCTGTCTGTCGGTCATTCTATTGTTCTATCGTTCTATCATTGGATCTATCCATCTATCATTCTATCTTTCTATCTTTATTTGTTTAATATTGTAGTATTTGCACATCATACTTACTAGAGGCATATTCCCTCAGCTTATTTTGCTTTCACTGTGTGCTTTTCTTTTAGTCAAGTAGTAATGCTTGAGTGTGTATTTTGGTTCAATCCACACTAGATGCCCCAGCCTTGGACTCCCATCCAGAGAGTGAGAGCGGCATTTATTGTCTCCTGCCAGTAATCAATCAATGGATGGAGTGTTAGCATGCTCCCTTCACCTCTCTTCATTCTACCCACCTCACCGTAGTTCTGATGTTGGAAGTGCTGACCTATCTTACCAACACCAATCTGTGCCTATTTTACCCACTTACCCACTCTTTTACCAAAGGCTTCATTTATTTACTCTATGGAATGTTGCCCCCTTTTTTCCTGCATTGGTTCCTGTTCACATAATTCCTTCGCTCTCGAGTCGTTTTCTTTTTCGTCATTGTGCCTTCAGTTGTTTTGTTTAGTTGTGGCTTCTTTGTGAGGTTTATCTTTCTGGGGCCAGGGTCTCTCTTCAATTCAATTGGCTCACTCTAGCTGTGCCTGGATCATGAGCAGGCCAGGGCTATAGCGTGGAGTTGTGCTGCATTGTGGTCCTCTGAACAGGGTCTTTGTGATGACCCTTCCTCATAGACCAGTACAAAGAGAGCAGTGAGGACCGGTCCACTGCAAGCCCACAACAGTGAGAGACTCCCAGACCAGCATATAATGGCCAGAGACACGTGCCATTGTTTTGTTTCTTCTGTCCACCCTGTGAGTAATAGCTCTGATTTACATATATCTCTCTATTATTTCATTTAAAAAAAAACATAAATCTAAAAAACCAAGAACTGAATTTTTTCTCTTTAAGAATGCTTTAAGTGAACTATTACATTTATGGTCTTCCTCCAAGTAATGGATGACATAACCCATGTGGAGATTAACCTTTTTGCTCATAAAATCATTCAGCGTTTAATCTGTGGTCATTAGCTTTCAGCAGTTTTCCTGCTCTTTTTATTTTCCAGTTTCTTTTCTGTTTTCTTCTCTTGATGGCTGTTCTGCTATTGTCCCAACACCACACTGGGGATTTTCAAAGCCACCTCCCTCTTGACTGTTGATGTGATCCCAAAGAGAGAATTTTTTTTGGCCCCCAGCACTATTAGTGTTTACATGAGGCCACAGGCCGTGGTAATGAATCTCTTCTGCTTGTTCCAGTTGACTGCTGGCGCTGATTTGGGTTAAAGGACTAGAAGTTTGATGTTCATTAAAAAAGTTATTAAAAAAAAATAATTATATTATATATTAAATTTCAAATAAAGACAAAATCATCAGCTTTCATTGATCCAGCCACACCCAAAAACAACTGTTAAGATTATTGTATTAATACTCTGAAAGCCATATTTTATATTTAGCCCTTAGGTAAGCCCTGTAGCACTTATCATGTTAACTGCTTTGATTGTCCATTCTCATCTTTCTCTCCATTTGAGTTTTTGGTCGGGTCTGGGTATTTTTTACTCCAGCAGGAAGGAGTGACGGAAATTTAGTCAAATTCACATCTGGGTCTGAGTACTTCCTCTCCGACATGCTGAATAAAATGTTTTTTCCTTTTTCACCTTCTGCTAACGGTAAATACTAAGATCCAGGAGCAAATCGATGAGGCTTTCCTTTGAAGTGCCTAAACGCATTATGATGGCTGCATTTTAATTGGCCAAGAGAGTCGCCGATCAATACATGGTGTAATTGGCTGACACAGGAAGGGTGTGAGACCGTTTTATTATCATTAATATTTAGACATAATCTGGGAGGACCTGGGTAAGGTTAAATGTACATCAGCGCCAAGCGTCTTTGATCTGGCTGATAAGTAGATCGACTTGGAAGCGAAGAGGTCAGGATGGATGATGTGCACCCATTTTTATCAGTGCAGGGACGTTTTGACTCTGCAAAATCTTGCTAAACTGGTACAGGGAAGAGAAACAACATGAGTCTCACAACCAATGTCATCACTGTCACTCAAAACCATAGCTATTGTAAGTCTCCTAAGGGATCCATGGCTATAACTGCTTGCTGCTCATCTAATGCTACTTAGCCACTGCGTCTATCATCTACGTCTCCAGAGTAAGTGCTTGTAAACGCACACCAGCCTGGAGAGGGTGTATTGAATACAAGTAACTCAATGACCCGTCCGAGTTTTCTCTCACCTGAGCTTGGCTGGGTCTTTGTGTGGCTCTTTTGTCTATGCCATGTAAGCGGATCTATGGGAGGAGATACAAGGGTGCTCTGGGCTGGAGTTGAGGTGGCAGAGCCATAGGTGGCTGTCACCTGATCTCTCATTCGTTGGGTAGAAAATGGCTGCCAGCAGGGCTCTCCCCGTCTCGAACCCCGCACCCTACCCTGGGGGCTGATGTGGGCCTAGATGCATGTACCTGTCTGTCTGCGCATCTTTTTGTCACATTCCCACAGGTTTGATACCTTAATCATTGTACTTAGTAGGAAAAAGATCAGTGGCAGGTGAAACAATGGCTGCCATCTCGGTTTTCACTGGCTGTTACCTGTTGCCTAACACAACTAGAGGGCTGAGGTCACGAGGACTGACATACATTTTGCATTTTATTTATGTTTACGTATTTGGATGGTTTTAGTTTTCCAAATGACATTTGAGTTTACAGAGGAGGGATGTGATTTCATGTACTGATTCGGACAGTGTTGGGATCTTTAGTTTAACTAAAGCATGGGTGTCTTTTGACTAAATCTAGGTGTTACGAATGTACATTGGATGTTTGCATTGCAAAACCCACTGAAAACAAGACTTTTATATGTAATATATGTTGTTCAATTTTGGCAGATAATGATAAGCCAATAAATACTTCTGTTATGGCCATTATTCAAACTTTATTCTATTTTGTAAAAAAAAAAAAAATAATAAAAATAAACGGATAAAAAATTGAGTTTAGGCCACAGTATTATTATTTTTATATTAAATTGTTTTGTTGAAAAATTTAACAAGATAAATAAATTAAAAAACAACATTGTCATTAATCAATTTAAAGGAGTCATATGATGCGATTAAAATGTTTCCATGCATCTTTTAGTGCATAAACAAGATCTGTAAAGTTGCAAAGACTAAAGTCTCAAATCCAAAGAGATATTCTTTATCAAAGTTAAGATTCTGCCACCCCCCCCAAAATGGCTCATTCAAAAACGCCACGACATGTCTACTTCACTATGTGGAAATATTTGCATAGTACCACCCAAATGATCACACAAATAAAGGTGTGGTTTCAGTAACCGCAGTTAGTATAGAAGCAGTCATGTCAGGGAAATGCTGTGTGTATCTAGGCGAAAGCAAATGCACTTTATTTGGTCTTCCGAAAGTAGATTACTACTACTAAGATTATTTACAACAGAACAGCAATGAATTTTATGGATTTTATTTTAAAAGAAGAAGCTCGCAATTATGGAAAGGGGCGTAACCTTTCTGACGAGTGCTTGCGGTGTTCAGCCAATCACAATGCACTGGGTCAGTCGGCCAATCAGAGCAGACTGCGCTTGTCATAAGGAGGGACTTTGTAGAAAACGACACGTTTGAGAGAGGCGGGGCATAAAGGACCTACATTAATGTAAAGTATTTTAAAAATAATGTTTGTTTTGAACATTAAAGCATGTCAACATATTCTGTTACACCAAATACACAATTTTTTTTTTTTTAAAAGCATCATATGACCCCTTTAATGGCAGGTTATTTGCTACATAGTTTTTTACAGTGGTTTTGAGAGAAAGAAGCACAGACAGACTGGATTCGGTCAGGATCAAAACCACAAAGTATATCTGTACCTAACAACTTTACCTGACTTCCTCAAGGAAATCTAGTCCCACTAGAATAGAGCTTATGTCAAACAAGGTCATACTCTTCTACACATAGCATACATAAACAGAAAGCCATTATCCAATGTATCTGCAACTCAGCTCAGTACTTGCACAATATGGCTTGTGCAGTGTAGTTTGCTTATTTGTATGATTCCTCTTAAATCTATCCTGCTCTTTACAAGCAGTGCTTTCTGCTACTTGAACCAGAATGAAGGACTGGCTTGAATGAACCAGAACGGAAGGAGCAAAAAGAAAGAAGCAGATAGTCAGAATTCTTAAATATTAGAACCATTGGTCCCACAATGTCCTACTCTGTCATATCCAGGTGATCTATAACCCTTTAATTCACCGAAAGGAAGAAAGAAAAATGGCATCTTCAACTTCACTTCCATATCCATTCCCACTGGAGGGTTTGTACATAAAAGCTTAATGAATGGACCTAAACGAAGCGCACGTCGGCTCGTGTTTTATCTCTCTTTGTGGCGGCCTGACATGAGGCGGCCCTGTCTTTGAAACTACCTCTGACACTGTCAGAGCTGAGGCTGATCTGGCCCGTCTCTTTCGCTCTTTCCTGAAAAGCCTGTCAGCCCGCTGTTTGATCGTAGCCCGGAAACAAGCAGTCTATAGGAGCCGAGATTAACCCAGGCATTAATCACACGTACAAATGGAGTGCAGGTGAGAAGTCTACGTCACACGCCAGATGGCGTACGTCAATACAAATCAATTCTCAATGAGAACGCTTCATTTCCAAGAATAATGCATTTAAAGCTTTAACCACCCTTTTGTCTGCAGGTAAATGTGATGGCAAGAATAAAATCTGAAGAAATGTGTTTCAGTGAAACGGAGATCAAATTGGACACACACACTCCTCCAGTCGACCACTTGTTTTATATTTTAGTTTGAATTCTCAGAAAAGGATCCGATGTCTTGATTAGGTGGCCGGCACCATTGTTAGTAGACGGCCTATGCACAATAAATCCACTGTTATTTAATTCCCTGCTCCTTGCAGAAGCGTAACAAATTCATTGTTTACCGTCTGTTTGTGGGCGATGTCTATGTGTGTGCGAACGAGAGCAAGAGGTCACACAAAGACCTTTCTGTCGTTATGGCAATGTTTTGTCATGGGTTTTTAAGCAAGACCTGGCTGTTAATGCATTGTTTGTTTAATTTGCGTAGTTACCTGCCTGTTGTGACTGTATCTGTTCGGTAATTTATCGCTAGCATCATTGGGATTGGTTTTGTCTGCGTGCACTTATATACTTGAGTGTATAACATCAGTCTTTAGCAGCGGTAATTGCAGATAAGGAGAAGATGAAGGGCATCTTAGCATGCTCGTACGACCACGGCTCCATCTGTTCGCTCACTTTTAATTGTTGTGGAAGTGAAGACAGGAAAAGGAGGTGTGGTTGTTCTCGTCCTCTCCACAGAGGTAGTTCCGTAACATTAAAGAAACAGCGAAGGAGCCGTCCAGATTATCGGCATGTAAATAATCTTATTTGGTTCCGGTCCCTGCTAATGAATGTCATTTACTTTAAAAAACCAGGATTAATTAACACTTGGCGACCTCCTCTTCCTCCCTAAAGGGAATAAGTCTCAATTAGGCAGAGGATGGTGGCTAATATTTTCGTGGAAAATCTGAATATGAATACGTATGCGTACATATGCTTTGCTGACATGGAAAGTAACCTTGCAATTAATTATGTCCCTAATTTAATGTAGGGCTCAGAAAAGTGTTTTTATTGAACGCTTGAAGATTCTCAGGGCTTTCGTTTATAGTTTATAACTTTCTGTTAGAAACTCACAATGGACGGTCTCGTCTCAAGAGAGCGAGAAGCGTAAAAAAATGGTCTGCCTTTTCAAAATAAAGCCAAGAAAACAAACAAGAGCCTCAAATTAGATTTCCCAAAACATAACATTCTCTCTTATTAAATGCCCACTGTGGCCAAGAGCCTAAATAGAGAGACTCGGCCTGTGCTCTGCTTTTTCTCACTGAGCCTTGCTTTCCTCCGTGGCCGTTTTAACTACAGTCTTTAACTAAACCAGCAACTTGCCACACAGGCAAAAATATGCAGCTCCAACTGCATGTGTAAGTTAAGTTTTTCTTTCTTTTTTGCAAAATTTTTTCCTTCAAATGTCTTTCCATATGAATTTCTCCCGTCTTTTGGTGAAAAGGCAGTCTGCCCTCCCATCAAACCTTCGCTTGCTGCTTGCGTGGGATGTCAGGAATTGAGGTTCTTAACCCACATGAAAGATCAGATGAGGATGAGGGTGATTTTGTCAGATGAGAGTGTGTGTTGAGGTGTGTTACCCCCTCCGGAGCGCCCAAGGTTATCCACCCTCATCGCACTTGCATTGTGTATTATGTATTCTCCCTATGATTGGTCATTTATGGACTTTGCTGGGATCTGCTTCAGTGAGAACATTGATCTGGGACGGCAGGTTGTTATTCTGTGCTTTGTGAGCAAATACTACCTTAATGATGAAAGAATTACCATAATAGAGCCCAACATGACTGTCCACTTTTTTGGTTCCAGAAATATATATATATTTTTAATTATTTTATAAAAAAAAAAAAAAAAGTTTTAAATGAAACCCTAAAATATGTTCTGAGATTAATCCAATTTCATTGTTTTTACAATATCTACAATGTTTTGTTTTTTTAATCTTTGCTTTATCTTTTTTATCTTTACTTATTTATCATCAAATAAATACAGCCTTATTGAGCATACATTAAAAACACAAATTAACTATTTCTTTATGGAGAAAAATATTAGAATTTTTACTTCAGGAACGTTGTCTTTGTTTTGTGTAATCATAATAATGAGCATAATATTTAGCTAAACCATATTTAGCATGCAAGCCAAGATTTTGGATCTTGTGCTTTTGTCAGTGCATGTGTATGTATGCAAGAGTTTAAATGGCATTGCTTAGGGGCAGCCGTACACTCAGAAATGTCAAGCCAGAAAGCTGACACCTGATAACTGTGAGAAACCGTCTGGCCACAGACAGAAATAGCGTGAATCATAAATATAAAGAGAAGGAAGGAGAGAAAAAAGAGTGAGAGAAGTCGAGAAAGTAAAAAGCCTGTTTCCCGCCACTTTATGTTTTATGACAGGATTTGGTGTCTTCTGTCTCACTCTGGTATAAAGCCTGTGTTTGTGTTTTCTTAAGGCCGCTGTACCTGTAATACCAGGTAAACCATATATATATATATATATATATATATATATATATATATATATATATATATATATATGTGTGTGTACATATATGTGTGTGTGTATGTGTGTGTGTGTGTGTGTGTGTATGGTTAAGGGATCTAAAGAATGGTCATGAAGAATAAAGCATTAATATGTAATGTAATATTTTTATATTTTTATATAAAATGTTTTTATAAAAAATATATAACTTTTGTTAGCATTTACAAATATTTAATTTTACAAACTTAATACAAATCTAATAATTTATAATTACTATATAAATTTTTGTAAATGTACGTATTTTATAGATTTTTTATAGATTCTAGATTTAGATTTTTATACATGTATGTATATGTATGTCTGTCCCAACCATGATGACCACTGTACCACTCTAGCTTTAGCTTACTCTTGGCATGGTAGTACTACCAGTATTGGCTTTTGTATGATAAATTGCTTACAGTGTTCCTCATTTGTAAGTCACTTTGGCTAAAAGCGCCTGTTAAATGATTAAATGTAAATCCAAAGTTGAATGCTTGGTGGTTCATATTTGCTTGTTGGCAGGTTATGTAGTAGTGTAGTCAGTTACATCATCATTTGGCTTTCAGTTTCTGAGAGAGATTCACAGTTCCCTTGCTTAAGCACCGACTGCAGCACAACCACCAGCACCATTTGGGCAGAAAGAGGGTAATAGTGGGCGCCCCCCTGACCTCTGGGTTCAGGCTGCTAGATGGGTTTCACACCTTGCTTTAGCAAGCTCTTTGGACTTTTAAAAGCGTATTCAGGGATCCAGAGAGTGTGTTTTCATTCTAGTGTGTGTGTTGTAGCTGGCAGACAGACAGTAGGTGTCAGGGCATGGAGAGGCAGGGGCAGAGGTACACTATTAAATAAATAAGTGGTGCTGGGGCATGCAGGTCCTCTGGCTGGGGGCCAGTCAGGTAATTTTCCCCTCAGTGAAGCGAGTTTGGGCATTTTCGAGAGAGAGAGAGAGAGAGGGAGAAAGAAAAAGAGAGGGCCTGCCGGCAGCCGACCTGTCTGTCTGTGCATTCTGCTGCTCGCCGCATACCAGGGGCACCATTTCCCGCCTGGAGACAGACAAGCTTGAGGATCTGATTGGCCGACCGCCAGAGTGCGCTCACAAAGGCTCCTTTGACTGCAGGTCAGTTGGTTAACCAAGCAGTGGAGAGGGAAAGAAACCCCTCTTAGCCAGTCTGCATCCCCCTTTTTCACTACTTTTTCTTTTCTTTCAGAGCCTCTCACTAAATGGGGCATCTGTGCATTTGGCAGAGAGCAACGAGGTAGTATTTGTACCTACTGGTTACGCAGACATTTTTACATGTGTGTTAGAGGGAGTAAGCGCTGTTTAAGCCCTGTGGGTTTGGAATTCTTTGGCTGCTTGAGAGAAAACAGCAGGGTTGAACCGTGGTTCGTACAGGGGTGAAGGGTCACGGATGAACTTGACCGCGTGTGGAGTTACAGAGTGGATGGCTAGTATTCAGTGTTTTAAGCAGCATTTTATTCACATCAAATAAAAAAAATCTTTCTGTCCATCTCTCTGTATATCTAGATGTAAACTAATCCAGATGTTAAAGCAAGGCCGTCTTAAAGGGTTAGTTCACCCAAAAATCTAAATTATGACATTAATAACTCACCCTCATGTCGTTCCAAACCTGTAAGATCTCCATTCATTTTCTTAAACACAGTTTAAGATATTTTAGATTTAGTCCGAGAGCTCTCAGTCCTTCCATTTAAACTGTGTGTACGGTATACTGTCCATGTCCAGAATGGTAAGAAAAACATCAAAGTAGTCCATGTGACATCAAAGGGTGAGTTAGAATTTTGCAGAATTTTAACAGCTTCATTTGTGGATTAATGCTAATTGGAGACGCGAACCGTTTCAAACGATTCGGTTCGATTTGGTGAACTGGTTCAAGAAGATCCGGTTACACCGAATAATTTGTTCGCGTACCGGATATCATCCACTGCAATGAACGCACTCACAACAGACCCGGAAGAGAAGACAATGCTGAATAAAGTCAGAGTTTTTGCTATTTTTGGAGCGAAATGTATTTTCGATGCTTCAAAATATTCTAACTGACCCTTTGATGTCACATGGACTACTTTGATAATGTTTTTCTTAACTTTCTGGACATGGACAGTATACCATACACACAGTTTCAATGGAGGGACTGAGAGCTCTCGGACTAAATCTAAAAAATCTTAACTGTGTTCCGAAGAGGGTGAGTTATTAATATCATAATTTGGATTTTTGTCTGTACTAACCCTGAGAGGAGGAAGCATGGCAGGAACAGCTGCTCCACTGTATTACATCTTACAAACTTGCCTGCTGAAGTGTAAAGCTGTCGTACTCAGTCTCTCTCTCTCTCTCTCTTTCAGTTACCATCTTATGCAAGCTTTGCCTCTCTCTCCCATGTGTAAAAGGCACTTTGCATATGTGTGATGCTTTAAATGCTGCATTGTTAGCAGCCATTGCTTAGCCCCTGTGTGACCTGAGAGCCGTGGGTGTGTTTGATCATGGGGCACAAGTTGTAATGCAACTAAACAGTATTCTTTAAGCCAGCAGAACAGAGGGGATCCACAGAGTCCACAGCTGCCAAGGAATAATTACAATATTGGACGGTCAGCGAACCCCTGGAGAAAAAAGCTGATGACCTTGCAGTTGCGTGTGAATGTGCAATCCGTTTGCCTTCAGCATCACCATTATTAGTGTGCTGTATGTTCCTGAGGAATACGTCTAAGCCTTTCTCCTGTGTCATTTCTTGCATTGTGTTAGAGGGGTCCATTGAGTACCATTGAGTAGCCCATATGCCCTACCCACTGTGGTCCCACATGCCCTTCTGATATATCCCCTGATCCACATTTGACTCATTTGAATTGACTGGCTGAATATAAATGATACAGGAAAAGTCATGTTTATGACTACTGATTTTTATCCTTTTATTGTCAACTATCAGTATTACATACTGGTAAAAAAAAAAAAAAAAAAAAAATTGGATAAAAGCATCTGTTAAATGCATAAATGTAAATGCAAATATTCAGCTTTTTTTTCTAATATACTTCTTTTTTCAACTTTAATGGACTTTTTGGTTAATTTTTAATGTTTTGTTTTATTATTATTATTATTGTTGTTGTTGTTATGTATATATATCTATATATATAGATATAGATATAGATATAGATATAGATAGATGTTTTTGAATACACAATAATTTTTTTATGGATCACTTTGCACTCCATGCAAAGTGATCCATAACTACTTCACACAGAATCACCATATTGTAAAGAACCAGATCTAGTTGGCCCATAGCTGCAACTCGTAATGTCTGGGGTACTTAAGTTTACAAGGTGCAAGTCACAATGTAGGGGAATGTTTTTGTGTTGTTTTTAGGTGTGTGTGTTCTTCTCCTCATCTTTAGTCTGCCTGAGATGCTACAGGGAGTAGATGTGTGCAGAGAGGAAAGTGCCCGTGTAAGCTAAAAGATCCTGGACAGCAGGGCACTGAGAAACCGACAGAAAAAAGAGAGAGAGGGGTGAAAAAAACAAACAAATGCACAAACAAGGCTGAAGTTGGTGTTTGTTTCAGAGAGAAGGTGCAGAAAAGGGGGACTGTCTGTCACAGCCCTCCTTTCTCTTTCCCTCTCTCTCAAACTCCAAAGCATTGAGATTCAGACCTCTGCTCCTCTTCTTTTCTTCCCCTTACTATGTGGATACACTCGCACACTTTCACACACACACTCAGAACCAGCAGTGGAGGAGGGAAAAAAAACCCTAGTGCTTGACTTTGGTATAAATTATTGATTTTCATTCCCTTATAAATTTTCCATAGTGTCCCACAGTCTGTGTATGATATGCTGGCTGTATGTTTATGGAAAGAGAGCCATTCTATCACAGAGTGGACTTGCTTAAGCAGAGAAAAAGAAAAAAAAAAACGTCAGGCAGACAGAGAACGGGGACCACAAACATTGACAGCAGGTTCGTCTTTCCTCCTTTGAGTGAACATGCTTGAATATGCTTCTCCTCTACATAAGAAGTACAATCAGATTCAAGCGCATCCGTATTCTTTCACAGATATAGATTTCCTCCTTGACACTAGTTTGTGGTGGAGTCCCTCGGCAGCACGGGTGCCCCGTGACCTGTAACCTGTCGGGTCACAGGAACTGGAAAACTAGGCGCACTCTGACAGCTCAGCGCGCATACCGCCCACCTCTCCCTTTCCCGCTCAAGAGTTTTATAGCAGAACAGCAATCCTCGTCAATTAATTCACACAGCTGTCAGTGAGCTTAGAGGACTCTCTCAACCCCTCCTGTGTTTTCTTCTTTCTCTCTCTACCTCTTTTCCTCTTTCGTGGCATAGATTTTCTGGAGTTTTCCTCAGCCTGACCCTTGGAGGCTGCAGGGCCTGATTAGTCAGATTTAGTGCTGAGTCTATTGATCGGAGCCTCCAGGGCAATAACCAAATGGAGCCGGTGCAACAAGTCAATAGCGCTGTTATTGCACCAAACCGATGGCCTGCGCTTCAATCAGTACTGCGGGGGGGAGAGCGGCAAGTCATCATGACTGAATTAGTGTCACTCAGAAACCCCCTTTCTCCGAGGCCTCAGTCCATCCCCAGGCACTATTTCCTATGTTTCCTCTCCCTCTCTCTCTGCTTCTCGCTTTCTCCAGTAGCCTGCTCCAGCCCAGGGATGAAATTCTTCTCTGCATTTTGTAAGAGGAAGAGAAGGGTCTGCAATTTTAATGGAATGGCATGGATTATTTAAAGTGACTAAACCCCCTGTTGTAGTGTCAAGTGGAAAGATGTCGGATGACACTGTGGTTTCTGAAGCTCTGCTGCAGGAAAGTGCAAGGAAGATTCTCCGCAGCATGAGCTGGTGTTCGACTGATGTGCTTGGTGTAGAAACGGACAGTTTAGTTAACAACAGAATGGGTTGAAAAATCATTATTTCTCACACAGGAATTTTTAGTAGTGGTGTTTACTAGCAGGCAAGGATCACTACTTTCAAGTTTGGAAAGTCGTGATTAGAGCTTCAGGTGTGATCAAATTACTTTGGTAAGATGGCAAGATGGTGGTGAATAAAAAATGTGCATAAGATGCTTTTTTTTAGGTTTTTATGCAGTTTTTGAAGGTAGTGTAAGCTGAATTGTAACATCTTATTTTGTACATAAAAAAGCCATTTTAAACAAAATTCAAATAAGCATGAAATACATGTGTCCATTGCTGCTACCATGTTGAACACAATGGATGTCACATACAATCGTACAATTATTAATATATAGCAGTTCAGTTTACAGAACCTACGTAAATTTAATAAAATCCTAAAAAAAGTGAAAGCACACTCTTTATCAGTTTGTAGAAGAAGAATGAACGAATTTGAAATGAAGTAATGTGTTAATTTTTTCAGCCATTTTTTTTTTTTATTCTAAATGAGTCTTAGTCCTGGTGTCAAATGTTCTTTTTAGTTATTATTGTATTTAGTCATATTTTTGTATGTTTAGTCAAGTTTTAGTCAACTAAGGGCTACATTTACTTACAGCTTTGCCAGTCAAACTGTCATTAAAATAGTACTTTAAGGATTTACTAAAGACGCGCAGTGACAAATTAGTGCACTCTCTCTGTCTACCTTATGAAAACTAGCAAAGCAAACAAAAAAGTTTTTCCAAATTGCAATAATGTTTCTCTAATAAAACAACAGTGGTTAAGTAAGTGCATTTATTCAGCTACTACAGTGGAAAACAATATAGTCGATATGTCATGACAGAACACAGACGGGCTGAATGAATCTTTCATTTAAAATCTCACATGGAGATCACTAAACTTCATCTTACTTGTTTGTTGTGTTTTCAGATCATCGCCGGTGCTTCTGTAATGAAGAGCGAGTGCATGTTTGCCAGATTGCAAAAATTAAGCAAAATGCCGGACGTAAAATTGTTCCTTTTAACTCCAATTTTCAGGTTTAAATTCTTGTATCTGGCAACCCCACACATGAAAGCTTATGTAGTAGAGGCCTGAACAGCAGTTCGCAATAATACTGTTTCCTTTTTTTTTTTTAAACAAAAAATAAAATAGATTTTGGTATAGTTTTTGTTTTTTAAAATACATTTTAGTCAGTGATATTGCATGTTGATATAGTCACAGTTATGTTTTATTGACCTTGTTGTAGTCAACAAACATTTAGTTTTAAAATTGTTTATTATTTAACACTATACTGTACTGTATTAAAATCATCAAACTTGTAAATACGAACAAAGTTGGACTATAACAAGTGCCCAGAATGTCAGACAGATTTGGGTTATTCTCTTTTAACTTAGGCTTGTATAACCACCTAAAAATCACCCAAAAGCATAATAGTAACCAATTAGCTGTCTATCTAGCATAATGACACCCCTTTCATTTTCTTCAGAAAATCAAAAAAATATAATTTATCTTTACTTGTTCGATCCTTTGCAATCTCCAGATGTTTCAAACTTCTTTCCATCAGTTTTTGGGATCTCTTTGGTTATTTATTTATTTTTTTGTCGACCTTGCAGCGGCATAAGTCAAGGGCTTTGCTTCTCCTATTAATGTTATTTTTCCCCATCTCTCCATTAGTGCAACCTCATCCTCATGCAGTTAGAATCGCCCGAGGATAGAAGTGGGAACACAACAACAGCTTCAAGGCTGAAGTTTGTGTTTATTTGAGATAGAAGGTGCCAGAAAGGTCCGTCACCGCTCTCCACTCTCCCTCACATTCCCTGCTTTAAACAGCTAGTTCTATAACCACACTTGTGTCATCATTCCAGGTGTCCTTGCTTAGAAATTTGGTTTCACATAATTTGTCTTTCTGAGATGCATCTTGGACACTAAGATGGTCCTCTCTGTGACTCTGCTGACATAGCATGGCAAGGACGGATGAAGCATTGAGCTGATTAAGTGCTGTTTTCTAAAAGCTTTTATCTTCTGGATAGGAATTTGAAAGGCTCCCTCTCAAAAGCATAACCTGCTCTGTATACCCTCCAACCCATTTTGATTGTATCCTTGTCTTTTCAAGTTCCTCTCCATCTTTGGCCACACATGATGGTCTCTCCACTCAACACCAAAGACATGGAATGCCATGGTTAAGTCTTTTACATGGTACATATTTCCTGTAAGTGTGAGTTCACACCGCAGGCCTTTGTCAGGTTTCTTATTGAAACTTATGCTCAGTATCAAATCAGTAGCAATCTGAGATCAAGGCTGCAGAAGCGAGCAAGAGGAACGTTTTGAGTTTTTGTCATACTCTTAATGTTTATCATATCATTTTGTTGTCAACACACAATCACATTCTGTTCCAAGAGAACTAAGTAACATGTGATTATGTTTGCCCACTTGTGTGGATGACACTCTGTGTCAGTTTCATCAACAGCACTCTGTACGCTTCACATTCACACAAAAACAAATTCTGTATTTCTCAAACTGCATCGAAGTACACAAATCCAAATGCAGACAATTCAATAATAAAGCTCTTAAACTTTATGGACAAAATCTTACATGTTCATAATCTTACATGTCTACTTGCATAATTAAATGTATAATTTGATGTTTACACTTATAATTAAATATGTTAAAAGTTTATTATTTTAAATGTTTTTTATATTGATTTAAAAAAAAATTGGAAAGCATAGAATTCATGTACATGATCAAATTAAAATTAAAAAAGAAGTTCGCTATAAATAAGTGCTAGAATAATTTTGTAGAAATCAAGCAGAACAGTTAAAATGCCTTATTGAATGGTTGTGTTGACATATTCAAGAATATACTGTATCATAAAATAAACATTTGATTATTACATCCCTGCTCTAAATGGCTGCTTTGCTGTAGTACGTGTATCGCTGGACTTGTAGAGCATAACACAGGGTGAATGGATGTACTAGAGGGAGTGGAGATTATTACTTTGGCTTCTGGCTAAACTAAACATGTCGGCATGATGTTATGTAAAGTTGCTTGTTATTAAAAGGGAAGAGCGTGTCTCTTGACTTTTGGAAGAAAAAACAGTAACAACTTAGGGTGTTGAATGGAATCCGCTTTGAGTAATGCCATAAAAATTCCCATTTTGGTCTATGAAACTGATATTAAATAGTATACCATTTTGTTAGTGTAACAAAACACTGAGATGTTACAAACTATTGCCTCAGGTCGGGCTCGCCCAGCACAGAACATCCAGAACTTCAACCTTTCTTTCATTTCCTTTTTCCTCTCCTCTCTGTGAAAGTCACCAGCCAACACAGACCACTGATTTATGAGTTCTAATGAGATTTCAATACAGAACAAACAATAAAAATTTATGTGCATCATAGTTTTGGAGGCCCATGCTTCCATGCTAGTATTACACCCTTTCAACAAGCCTGGTAATACAATCCCCAGCTGCTTCCCTCGAGGAATGCAGCCACTTTTTGTGTCGGAAATCTTAGCAGCGCGCCCAAATTGTGTGAAAGTAATTTATCTCGCTTTTATAAATATTGTTGTATTCACAGTCAACATGGAGTATTGCTAAGGGTTTCTTTAACACCGCATGTAAGTCTCAATTTCCCGCTGGGCCTGGTAGGTCAGAATGTAGGACGTATGAAGTTAAAGACAGTGTGGTTTTACCTGGGCATATTTACCTTATGCTTCGGTAAGCACTCTAGACAAACAGTTTTTTCTAGCTAGCAACCAAAATGTAATAGTAATGTGCAGTCCAGTGGTGGACAGTAACGGAGTAGCTTTACTTCGTTACTGTACTTAAGTACATTTTTCAAGTATCTGTACTTTACTGGAGTAGTTTTATTTTTTGTAACTTTTACTTTTACTTCACTACATTCCAAAGCATAAGATCGTACTTTTAACTTCACTACATTTCATAAAAAATATTGTTACTCCCTATAATATATCACGTGCTCCGACACGCAGAAGCGGTGTCTGATTCATCATGAATGAACTGAGTCTTTTCAAAATATACTTTTAAATCGGATCGCGAATCTTTTTTAATTAGAATGATACGATTGCAGCTGTTCTTGAGTCGACCGCTCACTGATTCAAATGAACCGTTTAGTGCGAGTCTCCAGAAGTAAGAACCGGGAGATCTTGTGAGCGCGCGTTCGTCTGATGTCGCTAAAAGTAAGTTATTAATGTCGAAATTTTGGATTAATTATTGTAACCGAAAATTGCAGACGATGCTGACACATCAATCAGCGTCTCTGTGTTTCAGGTTAAAAAAAACCATTAAACTAACACAGATTAAATAAAATAACTTGTGCATGTTCAAATTCCCCACTGCCGTAATATTAACAGTTTTATTAAAATGCTACCATTTCCTATGTGACATCTGTTTTTATATTGCTTATCAACAGAAACTTTATATTGTTTGGATTAACTAGACGAGTAGACAGACATGAATGTTTATTCATAACCGTACTGAAAATAGGTAAATATTGTTAGCTGATGCTAACTGTTTAGCTAACAAGCTTAACTGCTAACTGTGATGTTCTGTAAAACATCAAACTTTAAAATACTTTTCTTACTGGTGAAAATCAGATGGTCATCTCTGTTTTCTCTCAGGTAAATCACAGTGTAAGCTTCACAGTGAACATTACTCTCGTTCGCGTAGCCAATATCAACAACAAAAATATATCTTGACTCCATATAGTGGTTATTTTGGAAAAAATCCCAGGTATTTTGAGCAGTAGGATTATTAAAAAATATATATGGTAATATAAAATTAAATTAAGTAGCCTATATAAAATTGCAAACATCTACAGTATCTTTCAGTAATTTTTTACTTAAGTACATAAAAAATTGAGTACTTTTGTACTTTCACTTGAGTAAAATTGAAAAATTAGTACTTTGACTTTTATTGGAGTAATATTTTACTATACGTATCTGTACTTTTACTCAAGTACTTGATTTGTGTACTTCGTCCACCACTGGTGCAGTCACAATGTTAAGATCAGGATTTGGGATTTGTAATGCATTTGCATGTCAAAGATTGCAAAAATTCAACAGCAGGAAGTAGTGATATGTCTCCAAGTACAGATGAAATCTGTAGCCTGTTGAAACCTTGTTTGCTTGTGGTTTGGTCCATTGAACCTCACCCGTGGCGTGTCCTGTGTTGAGTTCATGGAAAGGTTTGGTCCCGAAGGCCTAATAAAAAAAAGCCTACCAGTTTTATGCAATGCTTATACAGTATTATCTGTCAAAGCCTCAAATTCACTGTTATTTCAAATAGGCACATTTACCTGTTCATCGGTTCTGGGAGAACGCAGAGCAGCAGGGATGTGGCAGCCAAGCAAGCTTTTCAGTTTTCTCTGAAGTTTCTTGCATTGAGTGCTGGGAAATCAGGATTAGTAGTGGTATGCTGACTGCTGCCTTGGCACATTTACCCATGACATGGACTCAGACATAATATTTACTGCCTTCTTATTGGCTGCGGTGGGGCACAGGCATGCCCTCCTTGAGAAAGTTCCTGAGATACACAGTAATCCTTTACCTCGTTTTTGACATTAACACCCTCCTTCTAACCAAATATAGAGAAAAGAAAAAAAGGGAAAGGCAAAGATAAGCAAAGAATGATGAAACTGAGAAATTCCTGAGTTTTATAGAATGAGAGAAAGTGGTGGGATGAAGTTAACAAAGCAAGAGTGTAAGAACTGAAAATGTTAGAAGAAGAAAGACATTCTGATGCAAAACATAGTGAGCTGCCTACCTAGACCTCTTAAGCGGCGTCCTAATTGAAATGTAACCCCGTAAGTGAGGAACACACTACACAGAAGAGACTCAACTAATAATTGATTTCAATGGAGTTTGACTTTAGTGTGTTCCTAAGTTTACTATAGAATGCAATACAGAATAAACACAAATATTGGCTAAAATTTAGTATGTCTTGAACAATTTTTTTTTAAATGGATCTCAGTCCTTTAATTTAAATCACAATGAAAATCAATAAGAAATAAATACTGTATATTATTATTATTATAATTATTACAGTATAAAATACAGTAAAACAGCACATGTTGTGAACTATTATAATTTTAAAATTACTGTTAGTGCTCAATGAACATTTATTATTATCCATGTTGAAATGTTTCTGTGAAAAATATTGTTATTTTTATTCAGGATTCTGAATACAAACTTCAAAAGAACCACATTTTTTTGAAAACAACTTTTTTGTAACCATGGGTCACTTATGCTCAATTTATTGCACCATTGCTTAATACAAGTATTATTCAATTTAAATTAATTTAAAATATGCATGGGTGGTATATCTCATGCTGGAATGTGCCTACGTTTCTATATAATACCATCTACGTAGGCAGCTCACTACATTTCGGAACATAAATACAGAGACTGCTACTAAGTTGGCCGAGTGCCAGTTAGAAGAATGATCCTGGGCTACCAGAAAATTAGAGGGAGCAGGGAATCGCATTTGGACACTCCACAACAGCAGGCTACAGCTGCTGGAATCTGTTGCATGTAAAAGAGACTCCATGAAGTGGCGCCAACAAAGCATTTCTCAGTTTCTTTGTCTCAACTTTTTATTTAAATAGCATCTGATTTTAAACTCATCTTCTCTGTCCATCCCCCTCTTTTTACTTCTCACTCTCCATCCCTCCCTTTTTCCTTCTGTAGGGGTCTAAAATCCCAGTCTAGGATTCTAGTCAGATTGTTAGCTGGGCAATAAAAAATACATGAGTATGTGGCGTAGAAGTGTTCGTTATGTATGTATGTGTGTGTGTGTGTGTGTGTGTGTGTAGCTCATAAAGACAGCTTCCCGACACACGAGCTGCTCCAAATGTGCAAGAGCTCGTTTGTCTTTCAGAGTTGGAGTGCTACGAGTTGAACGGGGCGGTGTGATTTGCCAGTCTCTGCCTGTGTGTATGTGTACAATATTCATGCCCGTGTGTTGGTGCTCTCTCTTCAGCAATTCCCTTTATAAACTTTTACACTCGTCTTAGTTTGTTGATCCATGTTAAGAAGCAGACTTATCCATGAGTGGGTTGCAAAAGCGGCGTGTCGTTCCGATGATAGACACGATGACAGTGAGAAAAAGAAATGTGGAGTGAAATCATTAGGAAGCATTCACAGTCACAGCACTGGCAACATCTCAAGATTAATCTGTGCCAACCAAGGTTCGGCGATAGTGTACCTAAATCGACACAATGTGTGATAGGGCAGTCAGTCCTCACTGATTGGAGCAACTTCACTCCTGAATCTAGCTCCAGATGATAAGAGTAGTGTAGCAAGCTCCACCACCCCATAATCGCACTAATAAAGCCATATTTAACGGCTCTATTATACACTTCAGCCCTGTTAAAGTAGCCATGGTGTGTGTGGGTGTGTATATGTGTTTCAGAATGCTCTGGAGGGCAAACTGCTGTTTTTCTTTTGGGAATTACATAGTACTGTGGAATTTTTAAGTCAATTACATGCAATTAAATGCAGTTTTGTTTCCCCCTGGCGTTCTTGTGTTTATGTGTGTTTAATTAAGCCTTGAAAGACTTGTAAAGTTGATCCTGTTTATGCTCTGCCCATGTAATGCACATGATATACACGTTCTTATTTATTTTAACAGGTTTTTATTAGCCAATGCAGAGACCAATTCTTAGAAGGCAGTGATGAGCAATATGCCTTTTTTTGTTTTGTTTTTTTACAAATTAAAACTTTGTACTTGAGTACTAGTGCTGAAAAGGCGTGGACAGTTATTTTTGCGCCTGACCTTATTGAATATGCATTTGTAGGAGTTTCCCTTTCAGACGCAAAATTTATGTGAGGAGAGTGTTAAAATAAAATCCCGCATTTGCCCTGTTTAGTACATTTTGCCCTTAGAATTTAGCATTTGCCCTTACATCATTCTTCAACCTAAAAAAAGAAAGAACAGGATTGTATATATAATGTATATTTTAATGTGTATATATAGTGTAATTTTAAGAAAATTATTGAAAACACGAAATTGGTAAGATGGTGAGTATATTTATTTTATATTTATATACTTATTGGCCAATAAATTGCAAATTTTGGGGCAATTTATTGGTTTGAGCAATATATCACTGTCATCAAAACATAACTGTAATATTACCGTAAATTTCAAAATCCCCCTTTAGTCCAGTGCTTACTGACAGCTGCTAGTTCCATCACGGTTGCTAATACTGACTCTCTGTACGTCACTCTGAAAGAGACAACAAAGAACTTTATTACATCTAAAGCTCTGAGCCATTGACAGGTAAGGTGGTTTAAAGGCCGCTTTGACATGTACAGTACAGTAAGGCTGCTGAGAAGCCCTGCTAAAACATTTATCTTTGTTAGTGTGTGATCACACACTCCAACACAGGATCCACCATACTGACACACACAGAGCATCTTGTCCATCAGTCAGACCATTAGTGAACACATTGATCCTGCTGACTCTCCTCCCACTTTCACTTCTTTTGTTTCTATCTTGCTCCAGTGAAGTACAATACCTGGTTTGTATGAAGAAAAGAAAATACTGACAACCTCACACAGTCTTTGATTCTTTTTATCTGCTTGAAAAGAAATCGCACACACAAATGGGTGTAAGTTAATCTCACAAATACAAATAGTGACCAAGAGATAGAACAGAATATGTAGTATTTCTCATACATTATACATTGTGCTATGCTAAATGCTTCAGAATCCTAAAACTTGCAGTTTATTAAAAGGTTTAAATGATTAAAAAGCAATTTTCAATATTCTAGACCTTATATGATTGTGGTTTGTTTGTTTGTTTGTTTTGAATGTGTGTGTGCGTGTGTTTGTGTGTTGTGTGGTTGTGGTGCTGGGGGTTTTAGAATGGGGTAAACTTCCGTCACCCACCTCCTCCCACACACCCAGGCATAGAGGTGTACCACTGTCCTCATTATGGCTACTAATAAGGGGAACTGAGAGTATAAGAGAGAGAGAAAAATGTGGGAAAGAAGGGGAAAAGGTTTTAAATTTTAATAACGCGGGTACGATTTTGTAAATCTTTCCTGACAGAAAACTCCTCATTATTTTCATCTGTCTCTGTCTCTGTCTCTTCTACCTCCTCCACTGATAAATGGGCTTTTCGTTGCTTGAATCTCTCTCTCTCTATCTCTCTCTCTCTCTTTCACTCTCTCTTTCACTCTCTCTTTCACTCTCTCTCTCTCTTTCTCTCTCTCTCTCTCTCTCTCTCTTTCACTCTCTCTCTCTTTCACTCTCTCTCTCTCTCAGTTCTCTCTCTCTCTCTCTCTCTCTCTCTCTCTCTCACTCTCTCACACACACACACACACACACACACACAGTCATTCATTCTTTGGCATTGTGCATTTGAGGTTAGACTTATGTTTTTAACCCAATTGACTCAGTTTAATTTTGTCTGCTGGTTTTGGAAGGAGTTATTTTGGCAGTGCTTGCACACATATACTGTAGTGCTCAACTTGTGCCTCACAGTGCGAAAGTCACAGTGTACTTAAAGGGATAGTTCACCCAAAAATGAAAATTATGTCATTAATGACTCACCCTCAAGTCGTTCCAAACCTGTAAGACCCCTGTTCATCTTCGGAACACAGTTTAAGATATTTTATATTTAATCCGAGAGCTTTCTGTCCCTCCATTGAAACTGTGTGTACGGTATACTGTCCATGTCCAGAAAGGTAAGAACAACATCTTCAGAGAAGTCCATGTGACATCAAAGGTTCAGTTAGAATGTGTTGAAGCATCGAAAAAAAAATTTGGTCCAAAAAATAACAAAAACGACAACTTTATTCGGGATTGTCCTCTTTTCCGGATCTGTTGTGAGCGTGTTCAAGTGTAGTGATATCCGGTTCGCGAAAGAATCATTCGATGTAACCGGATCTTCTTGAACCAGTTCACCAAATCGAACTGAATCGTTTTAAACGGTTCGCGTCTCCAATACGCATTTATCCACAAATGACTTAAGCTGATAACTTTTTTAATGTGGCTGAGACTCCCTCTGAGTTAAAACAAACCAATATCCTGGAGTAATTCATTAACTGAAACAGTACACTGACTGCACTGCTGTGAAGTCCTGCTGCATTACATTATTTTATTTTTTTTGTGCACTTTATCCAAATTTATTTTAAACTGATTTTCTTTCAGAAAGTTTTGAGAATGGGACAGATGTAGTGGATCATTGTCTTCTTGTGATAAATGTAAAGATGTAAATATAGTATTGTTTAAAGGTTTGGGGTCAGTAAGATACTTTGATAAGCAAGAAAGCATTTAATTGATCAAACACCTTAGTAAAGAATTTTAAAATGTTACAAAAGTCGTGGGCTAATGGTTAGAGGGTCGAAGGGTTGTGGGTTCTAGTTTCGGGCCGGACGGAATTGTGGGTGGGGGGAGTACATGTACAGTTCTCTCTCCACCTTCAATGCCATGACTTAGGTGCCCTTGAGCAAGGCATCGAACCCCCAACTGCTCCCCGGCGCTGCAGCATAAATGGCTGCCCACTGCTCCGGGTGTGTGCTCACAGTGTGTGTGTGTGTGTGTGTTCACTGCTCTGTGTGTGTGCATTTCGGATGGGTTAAATGCATAGCACAAATTCTGAGTATGGGTCACCATACTTGGCTGAATGTCACTTCACTATTCACTATTCACTAAAACAAGCATCAGAGCAGTCAAAATAAAGAAATGTTTATTGAGGAGCAAATCAGCATATTAGAATGATTTCTGAAGGATCATGTGACACTGAAGAACTTTTTCTTATTGTTGTAATAGGTTTGTGTAGTATTGTGTGTGTGTGTGTGTGTGTGTGTGTGTGTGCGTGTGTGTGCGTGTGTGTACTGTTTTTATTGTTGATCAAAAAATGAGTGAGCATCAGACACTTCTTTCAAAATTATTTACCAAATTACAGACACAAATCTAATTTGTGATTTACTAATAGAAATAAATTACTATAGGTCCAGTGTAATATTAATGTTATGTTGCACGATTTTGAGCTCAATTAAATCAAGTCCGTAAAATCACTAACTAAACCTAAACCAAATGTGATCTAGCAGAGTTAAAGTTTGGTTCATTAATAAAATCATAAATTCATTTATTCCATCGTGGGAATTGAACTTGAATATTTCTGCGTGGAATCTTACTCTTACCTCTGGCCCAACTAGACATGATACATTTCTATTATGCTAACAAACCTTTAAAAAGTGTGAATTCTTGAGGTGTTTAATATTTCATATTAGTTGAGCAGGAATATGTGTCTGTTGTTGTATGAAGTTTTAATGTTTGATTTTTACTCATATGCTACATTGAAGCAAACTTTCTTTTTTTCATTTTAGGTGTGCATTTTTGAACCTCAGTTTTTTTTTTTTTTTCATCCTAAGCTAAGAGAGAGACAGAAAAGGCGAGCATGTAAGAGAAGGTTTACCCTGAGCTATGAGCTGTGACAGCATGAACAGGTCTCTTCCAGCCTCTGTCATGTGTTTGACAGAGAAGATGGATGCGGTTTGATGGGTCCTGCTCTGTTCTGTCTGGACATGGTTCAGCATGGGATAGAACCACCATCGGACAGGCATCAGATGCAGCCCTTCTCCTGCTCTTGCTGTCTCAGTCTCTGTCCTCCCTTTATATTAATGTGATTCAATCCAGGTGAGACTGGAGGTGGAGGAGCCATAGATTAGCTACAGAACTATCCAATACCCCTTTTTCCACAAACAGGGTGTTGCAGTTCCCAATATAGTCCAGGTGTATCCACCAAAGAAAAGGAAGATCTGAGGTAAAAATAAATAAATAAATAAATAAATAAATTCTGAAATTTCAGAGACTGGGAGTCAAGTACAGCTTTCAGAATAACAAAATATGTAATTTGAACTGTAAAGAAATATATATATATATATATATATATATATAAATTATTTTTTTTAATATATAATACAGTAAAATAATTAAAAGAAAAAACATACTATTTTTATTCTAAAGTATTTTTATATATTTGTTTTATATACACTACTGTTAAAGCATCTCTAATTTTAATATAATTATTATTCTTATTAAAATATTATTTCTATTTTAATGTTATTATTAAAAGTATTTGTATTCTATTATTAATGACATAATTTACAGATATCATGTAATCAGAATACTATGAATTCTATCACTTGCAATTGTATTGTGGCTTGTTTGTTTGTGGACAGATTATTTAGTAACAGTCGGTTGCATCATCATTTGGTTTTCAAGTGAGTTAAAATGCAGGCTGGTTCTGAGAGAGGTGAAAAAGGGGTACAAATAGTTCTAGTACTTCTGTTCTTTGAGATTCATTCGTGGTTATTTTTAGTTGCGGTTGAAAGGGACTGCCACAGGGGAAGATTTTAAAGTTTACAGACAAAAGTTCCCTTGCATCAATGACTATATGAGCTCTCACACACGACAGCATGAATTACTTCCCCAAATGTGTTCCTCAAATTATAACGAATCTCTGTGAAAAGATTCATGCACTTTCCAGGGTGTTTTTTAGAGTGTAAGACTAGGCTGTTGAAGTGAGCGAAGCATGGCTGCTCTCTGTGATGATGGGGCCACTCACTCACTCTTGCTCTCCCTCTGTGTCTGGATGCGGGGCTGCCCGGGGCCTCTCCGCCCACCCTCAAGGGCCTGTCAGTGCAGCCTCACCAAAGGCAGATTAATCTACATTACTGCTAACAGCTCAGTCTGGCCCCTGAACCACTCACCAACACACACACACACACACACACACACACACACACTGTTTTTAATATCTTTCACTTCAGTCAAAAATCTACAGCTGAGCCTTTGGTTAGAAAATTAAGGTTAGCCGAAGTTGATTTATGAGTTAAAAGTTTTTGTTCCATTTTTTTTCCGTAAATCTGTACAGAATAAAGCACTATGCCTCAAGAGGTTTTGTGTTAACATACCTTAAGAAAGTAAAAAAAAAAAAAAACGTTTTACCATGGTAAAATCACTGTGAGAGCTTCAATTGCTAAATGCTTTCATTGCAACAATATTAATGTTCATCAAAAGTTCAATTAATTAATGAAAAACATTAGAGCATTAATATAGTAGCCAATTAAAATTTAGAATCTCTTTTATAATCAAGTGCAGTGAGATCACGAGATAGTGAGTCAGCTTCACCATTGTTGATTTTTTTTGTAATGGTTTTGAAAGAAGTCTCTTATGCTCAACAAGGCTGCATTTGTTTGATAAAAAATACAGTAAAAATAGTAATGTTGTGAAATATTCTTACAATTTAAAATAAAACTTTTCTATTTTAATGTTTTTTTTTATTATTTGTATTTATTTCTGTGATGGCAAAGCTGGATTTTCAGCAGTCATTACTCTGATCATGCATCTTCAGAAATCATTTTACTGTACTGATTTGGTTCTCAAGTCAAAATAAATAAATTATTGTCAAAGTTGAAAACGGTTGCTTATTCTTTTTTTGTGGGGAAACTGATGCTTATTTTTCTTCAGGGTTCTTTGATGAATAGAATATTCAAAAGAACATCATTCATTTGAAATGGCAATCTTTTGCAACATTATAAATGTCTTTACTGCCACTTTAGTTCAATGTAATACGTCCTTGCAGAAAGAAAGCTTTAAATTATTATTATTTTTTTAAATCTTAGTGACCCTTGTGAAGAGTGCTGTACTTTATCTCAATATTGATTGACAGTAAGTGGCAAAACAGTAAGGTTCACATGATCTTGACGTAATTTACCTCCAGTAGTGTTGAGCACAGAATCAGTCGTACCATCCTGTAACACACATTCTTTATACAGACCCAAGAATTCCCATCCGTCCCTCTCCCACAGCTGTTTCCTGTCCCTTTGGGCACCAGCACATCTCTGAACATCATGAACAGTCTGTCCTCTTGCTTGGAGTTTGTTTATGTGTGTGTGTGTGTGTGTGGCCAGTGTAAATAATGTTACTTAAAGAGACATGTGGGAGATCTGGCCTTGCTAAACATGCTCTGATTAATGTCTTTCTCCAAGCATGCACTCCCAATTATGAATTATGAAAGCCCAGCGTCCAATCAGAACGCACCTTTTGTCAATGCAGTGGAAAAGCCTCTAATGGCTTATCTTAACAAAATGAACATCTCAGAGCTTGAATACTAGTCAGTTTTGAGCAGCAGCATTGAGGTGTGTATTGTAATGCCATTTTGCTTTCTTCACTGTGCATCTCTATATGCATTAGATGTGTGTGCAGGATGCGGCGGAGTGCTGCTCGGCTGCAGTGGTGATGAATGGGTGTGTGTGAGTTATTTATCTCCTGGTTATAGGAGTGGACAGTGGTCCTTCTCTCTCCACGTCAACACATGGGATAATTCTGTCATTTATCAGGAATGGCACAGGAGACAGAAACTCGCCCCGAGGGATCATCCCAGGGTCTCAACCCTTCAACTCCTGGCCTCACTGTACAACTTTGTACTACTTTGCCACTTTTCGAACAGTTTGTTTGGCTACTTTTGGTACTTTTCTGTTGAGACTAACAGAATTACTTTAGCTGCATTTCCATTACCCTTTAAATTGCGCGAATTGAAATTGCGAATTGAAAATATACCTAATGGAAACACATCAATTTTGCAAAAACTCACATATATCAGCAAAAAGTTTTTAAGTGCACTTGCTGTTATATATGTAAACCTTCCAAGATCCGTCACCAAGACTTATAGCAAGAGGAAAAACTTGCGTTTTAGTCGCATAACATCAGTTAATGGAAACGCATCGTTATGCAGGTTTTTTTATCGACATTTATAAAATATCGTAAAAGTTTTGCACAAACCTGAAAAAATCCATCATGTTCCACAACAATATTAAACAGCACAACTTTTTTTAACATTAACAATGAGAATACCACCAAATCAGCATATTAGAATGCTTTCTGAAGGATCATGTGACGCTGAAGACCGGAGTAAATTCAGCTTTGCCATCACAGTAATACATTTCATTTTAAAACTATATTAATATAGAAAAGTTATTTAACTTGTAATAATATTTTGCAATATTACTATTTTTACTGAATTTTTTTATCAAATACTGTAAATGCAGCTTTGCTGAGGACAAGAGACTTACTATATGTTATATGCATATCTGATAATGTGTAGACCTCAGGAAGAAATAAATGTCCACAATTAGATTTCAAATACTGTCCAATATGAAAATTCCAAACCAATATATAGTAAACTTCTTGCTGAAATCACAATTATTCGCCATAACATATAGTACAAGAAAATACAATTGATGTGTAGAATTTAGTGAATGACTGAATGAATCTTTTAAATACTGTAGGCACAAATTGCCTTTTTGGTTTTGCCATGTGGGTTTTATTGAGAATTCCATCAGTAAATATGTGAAATTTATTAGCTGGAGGAACGCCACAAGCCACACTTTTTACTTTTCAGAGAAAAGTAAATGCTTTAAGCGTGTCTGTAGACAGATGGAGAGGAAAAAGGCAAAGTTGTCACACCGTGTGACATGTTTTGCACGAAAGCTTGTTTGTTATTTTTATTTTATTTTTTTAAAAGACAGATCTAACTGAAGTGAAATGTTTATCGAGTTGAGTCAGGAAAAATAAATTCATTTTTGGTGCAGGTTATGAACTCAATCACATGCATGCCTATTTTGTGTGAAAATGTTAATTCGGCAGTTTTTACTATTGTCCAATTAATGTTCTTAACACGAAATCTCTTTCTCTTGTCTTCTCTTTTCTCCACCTCTCCCTCTCCTCACCCACAGGATCATTCAGAATCGTATCCTGGTCTTCATCCTGGGTGCCATCCTCCTCCTCACCATCATCTTGGCCATCTATTTTAATTTGCGAGGGCAGTGATCTCCACTGACTGGCCCTATGCGTGCATGTGTGAGTGTGTACAAGTGTGTGTGTAAGATTAATAGTGACAAAAGCGTTGGGCTGGAGTAATTAGGACAAATTGTTCACATGAATCATTCCTGGTGGGCAGTGACAGGGGGCCTCTCCTCGCTGCTCTCGAGCGGAGCGGGACCGTTCTCACCCTCTCTCCCCTTATATTTATGCTGCGTCCATTACTTTTAAAACTTACTGACCCCTAGACAAACCCAACACGGATGTGTGGACAAGAGGACAATGATGAGGACATCAGATGGATGAAGAACGTGAAGACGAACATCAGCTTATGTCATAACCTGCAGTTTAATGTTTACTTTTCTTTTTCTCTAAAGCTACTAGTAAAATCCCATCCATCAGGTGTATGTGTGTGTGTGTGTGAGCTGAACACAAGGCAGGCCCATGGTGCAGTACCATTTAGCACATGGTGCAGAATCACACACTACACACAGCCCAAAGGTCACGCGCCCGTCTCTCAGTCCCCCTTCATCCAGGATTAGTAGCTTCTCACGCTGTTCCTCTAAGGTCAGCAAAGACCTCGCATGTGTTTAGTTAAACCAGCAGGACTGCTTTGAACAGGAAAACATCCATGTCCACTTTTACCTTTACTAATCAAATCGGACAGCATGATAGTAACTGTAGTCTGTCGTACTAATAAGAAATGTTTCTTGTATTTATTTGTCGTTTCAGATGAATTGTGATGTATTATGTTTTATTTTTTTGCTGTAACTTTCTTTCGATTTATCTGGAATTTGTTTTAACCATTAGTACTTGACATTAAAATTATATCAATTGTCTCTACTGTACAATGCTGTTGCAAATGTGCTTTATTGTTCCTATAGGGGGACCAACTAGCAAGTTTCAGTATGGAAATATGCAAAATTTGTGAGTCTGCTCCAGGCTTTCACCTGCTGTTTGAGTATTAGTCTGTAAGAGAGAAGGTAACAATGACTAATGTACTAATAGTACAATTAATTTCTGTTAGTTTATCTGATTTTTATGTTAGGAATCCTTTGTGTTTTTTCATATATTTATGTGTTTGTTGCCATGCACTCTGGCTCAATTCCAAAACCCAGTGAGTTGTTTTGCTATCTAATGAATACATAGGCAGTGGGCATGTAAGGCATCTGAAATTAAACCTCGTAAATGACTGATTCAGAACCCTCTATAGTCAGCAAATTTGAACACACAGGAGACCAATTGCACAATAGGTTTGAAAATTAGCTTCTTGCTAAGCTAATAGCAGTGTTAAAGGGATAGTTAACCCAAAAGTAAAAAATGCTGTAATTAATTACTCAAAACCCATGAAACCTTCATTCATTTTTGGAAACATAAATTCATATATTTTTGATGCAATCCGAGAGCTTTCTGACTCTGTATACACAACTACCATGATCAAGGTCCAAAAAGGTGAAGACACAAAAAGAAGATATTGTTGAATAAAGTCAATATTTTTGTTCTCTTTGTGCACAAAAAGATCGCTCATAGCTTCTTAAAATTAAGATTGAACCACTGATGAAACATGGACTGTTTTAATGATGTCCTTACTACCTTTCTAGGCCTTGAAAGTTTCAGTTGCTTTGTTGTATATGCAGAGTCAAAAAGCTCTCGGATTTCACAAAAAAACATCTTAATTTGTGTTCCAAAGATGAAATACACGAGGGTGAGTTTTAGCGATTCAGTTATATTTACCATCAACATTTCATTTTGTTTGCCATTTCATTATTAGCATGTTGTTAAGCTAATGGCATTGTGTCAAGCATAAAAGCTGATAATCAATCCATGTTAGTGAATTGAGTTAACTATTAGCATGTTGCTAAACTAATTACACAGAATTGTTATAAGCATACATTTTTCTAGCCTTTTTCATACAGAGTTGGCACATTGCATCCTGCAATTTCTTTTTTCTTTTTTTTTCTTAGAAGTATATAAACAATGTTGTTTTAAAATTTACTCAATTGAAGGAATCTTGAAGATAGCTTATTAGGCCCCTCAGTCTTCACATATAGAGAGTGTGCCTACTGTATATGCTGCCTATGTAGGTGACTCACTAGGTTTTGGAACACTGTGCTGATTAGCACACTGCCGCCTCTCTTCCCAACACCCCATGCTCAACACCCCTTCCACACGGGACGCATGCGCACACCTCGGCCGGTCGAGGTGTCTGACGGACGGACGGACGGACAGACAGACAGACAGCATTTGATATTCTGTTTCAGGCCGGGTGGATTGTCTTATTTTGGAAGCAGCCTGGTGGGGGGTTTTCTCTGCCTCTGCTTCACAGCTACAGCTTCAAAGCGCCAAATTAATGGCCAACAAAATACTGCATCTCCGTGTGTCCCATGTGGGGCCAACCTATTGCGAGTTATCATTAAGTTGAGGAAGCAAGAGAAAGGACGAGGGGGAGCTGAATCCTGCCAGTTTAACAAACCTCATCAGATAATGACCTCTGTGATTGGGTTTTGCATCAAACGATGGAGAGAAAGAGCGTGTGCATTTAAGTACGATAGCAATGAGATTTGTTTGTCCTTATTTTGCGTGCGGGGGACGAGCAAGCGCGTTCTTTTCCCGCACCTGCACGTGTGTTTGCGAGACATCAGTCGGCTGTGCGTGTAATGACTTGGATGTGTGTCGGTGTGTTTTGCTGGCTCAGTCTGTGTGTGTGTGTCTGTGTGTGTGTGTGTGTGCGCGCTATCTGTCTCTCGCTCTCTCTCTCTCTCTCTCTCTCTCTTTCTCTCTACTCAGGCCTGTCAGATCCTCTCAGCAGTGTGTGGCTGGTGGAAAAGCAGCGTGGCTGCGGCTCTATTTGAAGTTGTAATGGTGTCAAAAAGTCAGAGCTGACTGACAGCCGTCAGTCCCACTGGGGCTCATTAAATCATAACAACTTGACAAGGAAATAATTGAGCGCTGATGATAAGTTGGGGCCCATTTAGATGTTTTTATTTTCTTTCTTTATTAGTTGTGGCTATTATGTTCATTAAGAAATTGCATTAAACAACCATTGGGGGGCTAATGATTTGTTTATATCCCCTTTTTTATTATTTAAACATTAGGTGTGTCACGTGACACCTTCGGCAGGCTGGCGGTATCATCTGCCGCATCTATTTTCTCTCTTCGTTTTTTTTTCTTTTCTTTTTTTGCTCTTCCTTTCTTTTTATCCTTCTTTTTCACCCTCTATGCCTCCCTGTCTCCTTCCCTCCTTTCTCTCTCTCTCTTAGCAGCGGGTGCCTTTGGAATATGAAATAGATTATTCATCACCCTCTTCTCTGTAGCTGATTTGGTTTGCGTGTAGTGTCTTCTATGTGAGGAGGATGAAAACTTGTCAAAAATGGGTTGTATCTTATTCCGAGGGGCAACAATAGTGGCAGTTACAGACACACTTTAATATTTCATTATGCCTGACGTTAACCCTGCTAAGTGACTTCGGCTAGCAGGCCTTTAGTGAGAAAGAGACTCTGATTAGCTCCTATCACAGAACAGGCTACAAAGAGGCAGGCAAGACCCACTGCGGTCACGGCAGAGATGGGCGCTTGCTCATGATTTACTGACATCTAGCTAGCTACTTTAGCATTTTAGCATCATCATGATTTTTTTTTTTTTTTTTTTGGTAGTAAGTCTTTACTATCTTCCATTTCCACTGTTTGAGTTTTTATGTTAGAAAAGCATTAAAGAGATTACATTGGAAAATCATTTTAATCATTTAACAACTCAATGTTAGGTAGAATTTCTCTATTGAATTTTAGTGCCCTTAAATTGTCACTCAGATTGATGTCACATTAGCAGCCTGCATGAAATGAGCTTCAGTGTTCATTGACTGTGCTTTTTCATTGTAAACTGTGCGTTTCTCTATTTTTACTCGTTCACACATCCAGGGATAATATTTCACCCTATACTAGATAATACAGACGGCTCTGTGTTTGTGAGTTAGATTGAAGATAGTGTAGGGAGATCTGTGGCATCTCTTGTTAACCACAATGGTATAATAGGTTTCCTTTTTATAATTATTTTAATTTATTATCTTGATAACTGTGTGCAATTGTACAAACGTGTTGCACAAATGCACACGACAATATCCTCATTCTCCTGTGAATAATGAATGCAGTTGATGTGACATGACATCCATCAATTATGTTTTCTTCTGGCGTGTCCCATTATGTGAGTGAATACCCATCAGTTGGAACCACGGATCTGATACTGTGTTTGCACTGTGGACTATTGTGTGTCAGTGGGTGTGACTTTACATGTGGCTCTTTGCTTCAGGCCAGAGACCCAGTAATGATCAGAATAATCTTATGTTTGTTCAACTGGTGATTACTTTCATGAATAGTGTTTTCGGTAGATACTCTAAAAGCTTGTCTAGGTTCAACACTGTCATTAAAGCAGTATTGTATTCCACCCATGCTGGTGTCCTTGCTCTCATTAGACATGTCGTTTTCAACACTTTGCTTCACATGTTGTTTTTTTGAGCCAAGTTCACAGGCCGATTTCTTAAGGGATCCTTGTGGAACAGAAGAATGGAGTTTGAGCACTGTACATTTTACTTTACAGCCTCGTGCTACTCACTCTTTCCCTTTGTCTCCTCTTTGCTGTTGTGTGCAAAGGCAGAAGTTACACGCTGAACAAAGAAGCAGGCCTGACCTATATCACATAATCGAAACACTGTTCACCTCCACCCTCTAGTTCTGCTACACTGACCTACTCTCACTTGTAAGGTTCCTTGTACAGAAGTTTCTACACATATACTGATAAAGAAACAGGAATAGATGTATATATATATTTAGTGTATGTAATTCATTTGTAGTATGTTGATATTTCTATATACTAGTAGTCACTCAGTTGGAAACATGGACAGTATATATTGGGAACGAACATATATATATATATATCTACCTATACATAAATCATTCAGATATAGTATAAGACAGATTTTTATATACAAGCTAACTGCATAAATACAAGTGTCTGTGTGTACAAGTTGAATTAATAATACATTTATTTTACAATTATGAACATTAAATGTCTATATGAAGCGATGCATAATTCATATAGGTCTGTATTGATGTAAATGAACTGAGATGGATGGATGGATGGATGGATCAATTATTGATTTATAATAGCTGACTATAGATCAGTAGATGGCTACTATAGTAGTTGATTGGTGTTTTTAATGACATAAAGTTGATTTACATTATGGGGATGTTTCAGCTGGACTATGACAGTCTTATGCAGGAAGTAGAGAAAGAGATGAGTTCTGTGAAGGATGCCATGGCCTGACTGTTGGGTTGCATGGCATGACTTGCTTTGCATATGGTGTCTTACCAGACAAGATTCTAAATTTCCAACTGGGAGGCATCAGTGGAAAATCACTGTCTTCAAAAGGCAGCCTGCCATTCATGTTCCCCATAGCAGGAGATCTGAGCGAGCGGTGATACCCTGCGACATCTCTCTGGAAAACGAGAGTCAATCAGCTTTGATGGAGCACATCCTCTATGACAGGCTACTGAAGAGCACACTAATGAACTGGGGGGGTGGGGGGCGGGCATCGCTTAGCACATCCGTATGTAGATGGCCCGGACTGAAGGGGGGGGGGGGGTTTGGGGGGCACTGGATTCTGTGGTTGAAGCTTGTGTGTGTGATGGTACTCCATAAACACCAAGGCTTGTGTATGTATGTGTGTGTGTGTTTCATTGTCTTGACGTGACGCTTGGAAAAGGGCACGGTGGTGGGCCCCCCCATGTCTGTCTCTCAGTCCCCCTCGGCGATGCCTCCTCCTTAGCTGGGGGAATTAATTAAATATTCATGAGCGTGCATCCAATGGCAGCGCTGGTCTGGCGTTTTTCTCCCAGGACAGGAAATGGAGGAAGATTCATGCATGGGGGTCCCTGCAGGTTGGCATACAGAGTCAATTGAATGGATGGTTCAAAGGTTACAAAATCTGTATGATGTCCCTCTTCTCTTCTGTGCTCGCCTGCCCCTGAAGATGACCACAGAGAGCGGTTGCTTCAGAAACTGGAAATTTTACAAAGGTTGAACGAAGGCTCCTACTGTTCGATTTTGCACCCAATTAAACTGTTGTTTTTGCGGCAGGTAAACACATTTTACTCTGACGTGTAAACACACGCTCATCCGCTCGCTCTCAGCAGCTAGTTTATTTTTAAAGATGGCAGCCGCTCTGAGAAAGATGTATGGTATTGGCAACAAATTTCACAACTTTTGTTCGTTTCAAGGATTTTGGATGGCCCAGGTGAATTGAGAGAAGTATTGATTTTCTTTTTTCCATGCAGTGACTCTGGGATTACCGATTTTCTCATTTATTTTTAAAGACAACTCGTGTGGGGTTTTTTTTCCACCCCTTTTCTCTTTTTTTTCTGCTCTTCTTCTTTTTTTTTTTTACCTAAAAGCATTGTACTCATTCCTTCCTGTATCAGAATCCTTCTTGACCCTGAAAATTGTAATTCTGCTATAGATCACAGCTGCTGAATATTAGCTTTTACAAAAATAGATAAATAAAATATGGTCAAACCGCTGGATCCCCAAAGGCCGGGGCAGAAATTCAAATCAGCGTAGGGGGCAGGAGGAATGGACGAGAGAAAAGGAAATGATCTGAAACACCTGCCCTGAACACATAATGTGGTATTGAAAGGAGTCGCTCTTTTTTGGTGGTGGTGGTGGTGGGGGGGGGGATAGCAGGGGGAGGATAAATGATAATTTGGAAAGTGGATTTTGCTCTTAACGGGCCAAACCAGTAATTGGCCTAAAAATAATTCCGTGATTTAAATGTTGGACTTTGTCAGATCTTCAAGAATCCCAAATGTTGGCTTCAACTAAATGCACAAAATCCTTTTAAACTAGATGAATGGCTTGATTCTAATTAAGTCTTTTGAACAATCTAACAATTCAAGAAGGAGAAAGAAAAAAGCTTCCTACTATGAACTGACAGACTTTTAGCAAGACTATCCCGCAGCATTTGTTGTCAAAAGGAAGCTTGAGAAAAGTCTTACTGCATACTGACCTTTCTGATTTGTCCTGTTCATAATTCATAAGGTTTTCTGTAGCCCAATATAATAATAAAAATTTAAAATAATAAAGTGGAAAGTTACAAGAAGAAAGTTTTATAAGAATAAAACTATTATGAAATTAAAGTGGTAGTATTTTCAATAAAAACTATTTAAAGTTACAAAATAATGCTTAAGTAAATATACTATATATATATATATATATATATATATATATATATATATATATATATATATATAAAGACGGTTTATAAAACAAAGATTACTGTGGAGTGTTTTACAAGAAATTACAATTTAAGTCGTTCTACTTAAAAATTGCCTTTAATTCAATGTTATTTGCTGTTTCTTTGTAATTAATTGTGAAACTTGTTAAAAATTGGTAATACACATTTTTTAAGTGTAACACATTGAAATAAAAGTGAAATTTTGAAGGAGAAAGACTGAAGTCATAATTTCTTTTTTTATAAACCATCTTCATAAAATATTTTTATAGTGGATTTATTGTAGTATTATATTGTAATGCTTTAAATAGTCTTTAAAACATATTATTCTTTAATCTGGTTATTTAGATTTTGTTTTATGAAAATACTACTACTTTAATCTCATCATTTTCTATTATGAAAAGCCTATCATGAACTTTCTTCTCATAACATTCAACTTTATAAATGTCTTATTATTGTTTTATGTAATTTTAATGTTGTATTATCTAATTCTCCTACATGGGCTTTTCCTAATTGAGAATAAAATATCATAACATTATGGATTACACTATAGTGATATTTTGAGAAACGAGGAAAAAAAGATTTTTGCATTTTTACTATTTTGTTTTCTCCTATATGAAATGTTTATTATCATAATTCTGACATTTGTTCTCAAAATATTACTAGTTTAATCCATAAAGTTAAGGTTTTATTTTTTTATTTTATATTTATTTTCTTTCCATACAGAGTATGAAATGTATGTTCTGGTGCTTGTTCTGTTTTCTAGCCCCCATCCAAAAGCTTCCAGGAGCCACCCACTTACCAAACTACATTCAAGGCTGTCTTAGTGACCTGAGTGATTGTTGTTTTATTCCTGTGTGCTTTTAGGTGAGTGTTTTATGCTCAATCGCCCTTTCTAACACAAACCCAGAATTTACAGGCACCTCTCACAGGCATGACTGACAGACTCACAGTCGGCAGCACCTCTCCAAAAGAACCATGCTGTTCTGGCTTACGTTTTATTTATAGCAGAAACCTGGTAATGAATACCTAGCCACCGTGAATTACGTGTATTATTTGCTAAATGTGTGAAATGCGGTTGCTGTAATTTTCTAAACAAAGTTATTTAGTTGGCTGCGTTTTTAATTCATTTTGTTTTCTGTGAGAGGTCCAGGCTCCATGTGGCCATTAAAGAGCAAGAAAGCCCAGCAGGCAGGGAGCTAGATGTCCCATCATACCGTGCAAATATGAGCACGAATGAGGTGAAACCACTTGACACTTTCAGAGATTTCTCTCCAACCCCAATTATCACATATTTACACCTTTAAAGACCTGAAAAGAGAATGAACTGGCAGAACGGGTCTTTATCTCAAAAGTTTAGCATTCCGTCTTCAGCCTATACAATGGTAAACCAAAGCAATGATCACATTTGTATCAAGGTGAATGTGTGTGAGTTGAGGACGTATATATGGTTTAAAGAGAATGTTTTTACACAGGTTCGTTATGTACAGTAAACACTTGAGGAAGCATGAGACAAGGATGGTGAGTTATTTCTCTACGAGCATCTTTTGAATGCGGTGATAAATTTCACATGCCTGGTTGAAGGACAGAGCTCTTGAGAAATGTGTTTCGTTGGCAGTCGGAATTATAAGGGTCATTTTCAGTGAAGTGTGTGCTTTTATGCAAGAAAAACATTCTTGGTCGAATGACAATAGAGGAGAAGAAGGGAAGTAGATGAAAGCGAAAATAATGGAGAACAATTTAAGCAGACTTTCAGCTTTTTACCACAAACACAACGTTCAACTTTCCTCTTTTCTGCGTGTTTTTTTTTTTTTTTACAAACAATTCATAAGAAGAAAAAAGGCATTTGTGTTTCTCTGTTTAGCCTTGAGTGTGTCCCTGGATTCAGGTTAAGTAAGTCTGTCCATGTAAAGGATCAGGTGTATCTCTTGGGTGTCTGTCCATTGGTTTGACTGATGAGGAGCATCTTCATATACTGTGGTCAAAGCTGAAGTCTGGATCTTGTGCCTGTTTAAGGTTAGTTCTTCCATTGTAGTTTTTTCTTTGCTCATTGAAGGTTTGGCCTCTTTATGGAACTCTGCTTTCTGTTGTGAGACTCATTAAATGGGTTTATGTCATAAAATGAATCTAGCATTAAAATGTATTTATCTATGAATTGAATTATATTTATTTCTAGAACATTTTAAAATCTCGGAATTTGGGGTTTTCATCTAAAGCTCATATGTCTGCGATTCTCTTTTTTTTTTTTATACATAAATTAATACATTTGTTTGGCAAGGACACACTTATTTGATCAAAAGTGACAAATAAATCTGTTTTAAATAATTGCTTTTCGAACTTTCTATTTATATATCGAACTTTCTATATATATATATTCAGTGTTGGGTGTAACGCGTTACAAAGTAACGCGTTACTGTAATAATATTACTTTTTTCAGTAACTAGTAGTGTAAGGCATTACTCGTCTGAAAATGGTAATATTATTACAGTTCTCCCAAGCTAGTTACTTGCGTTACATTTGCCAGTAGCACCTTCATCACACACACAAGGCACACAACACAGAGAACAGAAGGGAAGGGAAGGAGGGCGTGAATGGAACAGTGATTGGTCTGGGTTTGGCACGAGGTATCATTTACCATCACTGATTGGTCGACAGCCGGCAGCAGAGCGGCACGCTCAGACAGATGGGGAAAAATGGAAGCGTCAACAATGGCAAGCTCTTTTTCAGAGGAAGGTTCCCAGCAACAGAAAGCTAGTTTCGACGGGTGGAGATTCAGTAATTATTTTGTAGGAGTGCTCCGATCACGATCGGCCGCTCGTTAATGCGCATCTCAGTAAAGCCGGTTCTCTAATCAGCGGTTTATTCCATCAGGTGCGTGAACCATATGTTCATACAACCGTGCCAATAAACGCTGAAAATGAACTGGATTTGCGCATCTTCTCAGTTAATAACGGCTCTGTGTAGTAACAGCTGCTCTATGTGAAATCACGCACCTGATGGAATTAACCGCTGATTAGAGAACAGGTGTACTGACGAGCAGTAATATAAGTGAGTTGTGTAAACAGTGATTTATGTGACTTCAATTATTTCTTATTAAACTGAAATCGAAAAGTAAAAAGTATGTTTTGGAAAAACCACATCCTAGTGTTAGTCTTCATATGCTGCTGAATAGTGTTAACACAGATATAGAAAAATAAGGAGTGCAAGAGATTGATTCCTAATGTCAGTTTATTTTTAATTAATACTATAGTAGTTCGGTTCCCTTTACATCTTTAACTACCCGTTAATTTATCAATTGAATGGGTGACCTATCCTCATTAATAGAGCAAACATTTGTCCCCCCTGAGCCGCCACTGATAAAGACCCTAAAGAACACTCCTCCTTTGTATGTTCTCCCTCCATCTGATGCATCTCAGGCAATCATAGAGTAATTAAGAAAAAAAGATGTAACTAGTAATATAACTAGTAATATAACTAGTTACTTTCTCCAGGGAGTAATAAAGTAAAGTAAGGCATTACTATTTTTGAGAGTAATATGTAATATGTAATATATTACTTTTTTGAGTAACTAGCCCCAACACTGTATATATTATATATATATGCCAATTGTCCAACTCTCCTAGAGTTAAACATTTGAGTTTTACCATTTTCGAATCCATTCAGCTGATCTTCGGGTCTGGCGTTGGCACTATTAGCTTAGCTTAGCATAGATCATTGAATCTGATTAGTCCATAAGCATCTCGCTCAAAAATGACCAAAGAGTTTCTATAGTTTTCCTATTTAAAACTTGACTCTTCTGTAGTTACATCATGTACTAAGACCGACAGAAAATGATTTTCTAGGGTGATATGGCTAGGAACTATACTCTCATTCCGGCGTAATAATCAAGGAACATTGCTGCTGTACCATGGGTGAAGCAGGTGCAGTGATATTACTCAGTGCCTAAAAATAGTCCCCAGCTACTTTGTTTAGTTACAGCAATTGGAGAGTTTAATGGAAAGAGGACCAAATAAGCATTTTACAATGATTTCTGAAGGATCATATGACACTTAACACTGGAGTAACGGATGAAAATTCAGCTTTATTGTCACAGAAATAAATTACATTTAAAAATAGGGAACCATTATTTAAATTGTAATAATATTTTACAATATTATAGGTTTTACAGACTTGGTGAGCATAAGAGACCACTTTTGGCATAATGGTGTAGTTTATATGAATGAAAAAAGTTTGTGTAATATATTTAATTCAACATTTACTTTGGTTTTCAGTACTATACTTAACAATCAAAATGTTTAGCATCTTCTAATACTTAGCACTTGTTAAAAAAAATATATTAAAAAATGTCTGTTTTTCGTACTTTATAATGGCATCAATCTTCCCCCACATTTTCTGATATGCGTTCTCAGAATCACCTGCAAAAGCATAGTCTAAAATATATTACTAACAACATAAAAATCTAAATGATTTGGGCATTTCCAGGGAAATATACCATTAACCTCTTATGCACTAATCTCTGTCCAGGTACATGCAAAGCCTGATGAAATCAGTCTGGGCACGATGTGACTTTAAAAGTGTTCCTGTAGCAGCAAAAGGAGGATCCTCGGAAGAGGAGGTCAGAGGTTCAGCCGTCAAAGAGGTTCACGAGTGATGGATGGCAGTCTGAGCTGCGCACAGCACATCTACTGTAGCCTTAACCGCCGAAAAGGCCTGCACACAACACAAATAAATAAATAAACACGCACATCAAAGGGATTTTCAAAAAGAAAAACAAAGCCAGAGCACGTTCGCAAACTCACACTTACACACACACGTACACACCCGTGCCAGAAAAAAAAGAAAGCAAGCAGTCAAAGGCCTGAAAATGCACACATAGTTAACTGTCTGATAACGGCAGGCTTGAGGAAAATGAGACAAAACTAAACAATGGCGAGAAGCATCTGTGTAATTCTGGATTCAGTTTGAAATGCTGCGATGATATTTTGCTGAAACTGATTGATGCAGCTCTTTCCTGAAAGATAGTGGACCTTGTGTCCTTGTACAAAAAAAGTGTCTGTTATTTCTTGTGTTGTGACCTGGGACACAAAAAATGAAACCGCTAAACTATAGTTTGAATGGCTTCATGGTAAATTTGGTTAATGGACTAACATTCTTTTAATTAGCAAACTAAAATATACATTAAAAATTGACTCGCATCCAAGATGTAGATGCGGTTGTCACAATAAACCACAAGTAATCCAATATGACTCCAGTCAATCAATAAATGCGTAGTGAAATAAAAAGCTATGTGTTTGTAAGAATCAAATCTGTCATTGAGGCATTTTAACTTTAAACATTACTTCTGGCCAAAATATGGGTCCATAATCCATACTAAGTCCATCCCCTGTTGTCTTTTTACATGAAAATCTAGACATTTTTTAAATGAACTTCAAAATGTGCTCACATTTCTCTCCTGATTTAGATGAGAAGACTTTTTCACTGAAGTAATTTTTCAGCAAATTACAATTTTGGGGTTAACTATTCCTTTAAAGCCCTTTTTATAGGAGCCGGTTTCATAGTAAAATAAAAATAAAGTAAAAAAAATAATAATCATATTTTCAGTTTGATATGAAGCAATTAGGCAGGAACTGGAAGCCACACTTTTGTGTTTGTGTCATTGTAATGTAATTGTTTACATGTTCCCTCCTAAAATCAAGCAGAAAAACAAAAAAACAATGATTCTGTCTCAACCTGATTGTACGTCATGCACACTTTCTGGGATAATGTTTCAGTAAATAGTGCATTATGGGATTTCTATTGTCTCTTAGGAATCAACTGTGGTTCTGTAAATGTTTTCATAAAGCAGCTATGAAGCATATGATCCCTTATGGTTTGTAAATGGTGCATGGTGCATGGAGTCCTATGTATATTTAATTTTTTCTGAGATTCAACCACAGAGATTTGAGGACTCGCTAGAGACCTGTGTAAATTCAAGTCCGGTTAATACTGGTTTGTAGTACTGGTCTAGGTGCGTGACTAGCAAAACTAGTTCATATTTTCAGCAGAGATGTTAGCTGATGAATTAGAGTCTAAGTTTGTGCACCAGTTTAAGGCGTGAGGGGCGCTTTGGGTGGGTTTCAGTTTGGATAAGACTGCTGTGAGTTTCCTTGAGACCAGGTTGAGACTGAGGCCTTGAGCAGCTCTGGCCTTCAGGACAGGATGAAATATTGAGTGTGCTCCACACTGCGGACGAAAGGCCCTGAATCTTTGTCCACACTGCAGCCAAAGGAGCCAGGGTCCAATGCAACCTCTTTGTGCTGAATCTCCAATGGATCAGTCGGTCAGTGCTTTATTTTTCATTTCGCTTGCCTTTCTTTTCTCAACTTCTCTCTCTCTCTTTAATCAGGGCAGCACAGGCCACACTTCTGTGACTCAGTTTAGTACAGTTGAAAGAACACATCAGGTTGTGCTGCTCTCTCTGAGGGGCTGATATTATGGTACCTTTTACCTGTTAGGAACTAGTGAGGCATCTTGCCCCTCTATAAATGAACTTCAGAGAGATGTGACTGACAGAAACATACAGTGAGCTCACCTGTTTGACTGGCGGCTCTCTCAGGCCCTCACCGTTCTTTTTTTCCACTCACTGACTCCGGAGCTCTTTTTGGTCTTAATGGCGTAGTAATGGCTTAAGCAGACCGGCCTACGCCACACTCACATATTCACCACCTGAATACAAACGCACCAACACCTGGCTTGTTAAAGCGCCTCTGGACTTGAAAGGTGGAAATATAACATGCTTTTGCTCCGTTTAATGAGCTATTAAATGAACACTTCACTGTAGACTGGTGTGGATTTGTGGGAAAGATAAAGACAAAGAATTGGGGCTCGTATAAATACTGCATTAGGCTAAAGTAAAAATGAGTGATCATTTATAAGAAGTTTGTTTGTTTTAGCCATATACTATATAGCCATTATATATATAAAGTTTAATTTATGACTACATTAATTGAATTTTAATTTAAATGTATCAACAATGAAGAAAAGACAACATGAAAAAAGCGTGCAGCGTTGCAAAAGAATGTATTTGAAACGTATTGTGGTGCAATTTTTTTGTGCAAATGTTTTTTTTTTCGCATAATAAAATCACCCTGCTTTAATCATTATGCTCTTTTGGTGTAATCTTCTTATAAAGTAATAAAATATTTAAAAATATAAAAAATATTATGCAATTATTATTATTAAAAAAATCATTGTTTTACAAAACAATAAGATTGCTATACGAGATTACGAGGCAAGTATGTGAATAACATAAAATGTAAAATAGTACTTTTCCTGTATCACTTTTGGTAAACGTGAATACATCTCTTTTAAATGCAACTAAGTGCCTCAAACAACACTCTTGAATGTATTTTTATTTTTTTATTAAGTCCTGAACTTCACTTGTAAACAAAGCTTTTAGACCATTAAAGATCATTGGACAACCTGTAGAAGTCACCCAATCAGATTTTGACTTTGCAAAAGTGGTTCCACTTTCCTATGGAAGCCTGTTTCCGCCACTGAATAAAAAATTAAAAAAGGTAATTTCAGCTTTTTATTTCACAATTCTGACCTTTTTTCCTCAGAATTGCCTGATATTAACTTGCAACTCTGACTTTTTTTCTTCTCAGAATTGCGTGATATAAACTTGCAATTGCGAGATATGAAAATTGTGAATTTAAATCACATAATTCTGACTCCATATCTCGCAACTGAGAGTTTATATCACTTATATCATTTATATTTTTCTTATGAGAAAAAAAGTCAGAATTGACTGTTCTTATCTCGCAATTCTGACTTCATTTCTCACAAATGCAGGTTTATACAATTCTGAGGGGAAAAAAACTCAAAATGGTGAGTTTGTATCAGGCAATTGTGAGGACAAAAGTCAGAAATGCAAGATGTAAATTCGCAGTTATGAGAAAAAAAAGACATAATTGTAAGATAAAATGTCACAATTACCTTTATTTTTTATTTAGTGGGGGAAACGGGCTCCCATACTTTCCATATGAAGATCTTCAGCGAACACAATGTGTGCGGTCCGTGGATGTGATGTCTAGGAAGTAACAAACCTTAGTACTCAATGGGGCGAAAAAAGTAATCAATTAAATTCATATCCACTATACCAGATATGTCATTATTTGGATGAATTGCTATAGTATAAACACACTGACTTTGCCATAGGTTTAATCTGTTGCTCCACCATATCAGTATTTGAGACTATTATGCCAAATCCCGCTATGGCTCCCCTTGCGGAAACACTTGCGCTTGTGTACACGTACTTGCGCAGAGTATGTTTCAGCTTAACATTGCAGAAAAGTGAAGTAAGTGAGAGCGTTCCACTCGTTTCTTGTGTTTCTTTGGCTTTGAATGGTAATGAGAGTCAGAGGGAGTCTTTCTCAGCTCTAATAACCTGTATGATGACACTTTATCTGTAGTTTGTGCATATAATCGCTAAACTAAACGGGGCGACCCCAGGGGCAGAGGTTCACTGCCTGACATTTGACATCTTCATAATTAACTGGGAAGGTCTGATCTCTTCCTTCAAATGATGTGCATATCTGCTCCATTTAATATGCTTATAAGCACTATGTATTATTCAAACATGCAAATGAAGGCTGGTCAGAAAACAGACTTTTTGACACAGGTTTCACAGTTGTCGGCAGTAGTTACCCCAGCCTGATAATGAACGCTAGTCCATCTGGAATTACCCAACCACATAATGACTGAGGCTGTTTAACACCTTCATAAAAAGTCAAAATTATCTTTGAAATGGACCTCCTGTTTGTTTTTCTACAACAATATTTGATTTGTAAATAATATAGATAGGTTTGATGTTTGATTTTAAAGACACTTCTTTTTACTTACAATAAACAATTTTGGAACTCTCTTTACATTTATTAATGTAGCTGACGCATTTATTCAAAGCGACTTACAATTGCTATATATGTCAGAGGTCGCACGCCTCTGGAGCAACTGGGGGTTAAGTGTCATGCTCAGGGACACATTGGTGTCTCACAGTGGATTCGAACCCAGGGCTCTCACACCAAAGGCATGTGACTTATCCACTGCACCAACACAACTCCATTGATCCCATCTTTGGTAACTATGGAGAGAAAAAAATATATTTCAATGCTTTTGCGTTCGCTCAGCTTTAAAAAAATTTTTCCAAAGGTGTTGTGTTCCCCTGAGAAACTTTGCGTTCCCACAAAAGTATTGCATTCCCCAAGAATTTTTGCATTGTTTCGCAAAACTATTTCGTTATTTTGCAAAACGTATTGTGTTCTCTCACAAAAGTATTGCCGTTCACACACTAAACATTTGATTTCTCTCGAAAAACTATTACGTTTCTCCAAGAAACATTGCGTTTCTCCAAGAAACATTGCGTTCTCTCACAAAAGTATTGCCGTTTCCCAGAGAAAATTTGTGTTCATACACAAAACATTAGCATTTTCTTGAAAAAGTATCATGTTCCTCTAAGAAACTTTGCGTTTTCAACTTCTCATCTCATTTTTAGGGCCTCCATAGTTTGTCATTTTTGTACTGAAGCAAAACAGTTGAGGACTACACTAGAGGTGTGTTTATTTTGGATATAAAGTATGGCCTTTTTTTAGATGAACACAGCCGTTGTCCTCAGAGGGACGGCTCCCCATTTAGGAGTCCGAGCATGGAGATGGTCAGCCACTTCTATGGTCCGAGGTGTTTGGAGGAGACTGCAGTTGTTTTTTCTAAAGCCAAGATTTTTTTAAAGATGTGGTATAGAGTTGGGGCAGAGAGAGACTCTTTTATGTGCTTTTTTTGGGTTGCGTTAGTGTAAAGCACAGGCTGCTGGCTCGGCTTTGGCTTCACTGAGCCGGTAACCAGTACATGAGCCTCTTGTCCTCACCTCAGTCTTCTGAAAGCTGTCTGTCTCCTGCTCACACTCTAGAGGTGAAAAAGACATGGAGGCTTAGAACACAAGCACACGCTCTATTGCCTCTGCCAAAACAGTCTTTCTGGGACAAATTACAGATGAAATATAATGTTAAATTATTCATCTTTTCACTAACAACACTATACAACAAATCCCATTGAGACTAAATAATTTGTTGATGAATGTTCATCGATGGGAAGGAGCATTACACTTTAACACTTTGCTCATCCAGCACAGTTTGTGCTGCAGATGTGAATGAGACTCTTGAGCATTTTTTACATCAGTTGCTTTACAGGAATGACTTTGTTTTGTGTGACTTCCATGACTTGTTTCTCCTGTGGAACACATTTCTTATCAAAATTCTGAAAGATATTTTTTTTCCATACAGCAATGCATGATGATGACTGGCTCCCAAATTCTGTGTCAATATGAATATACTGTATAAACTTTTGGGGTTAAGGTTAGGATTTAATTTTAATTTTAATTTTTATGAAATTAGTACTCCAGCAAGGACACGTGGAATTGTTTAAAAGTGACTTTGAAGACATTTCTAATGTTACAAAAGATTTCTATTTCAAATAAATGCTTTTCTTTTGAAATTTCTATTCATAAGAGAATGCTCAAGAAGTTGTTCCACGATAGGATTTCCCAAAGGTTTAAGCAGCACAACCATTTTCAACATTGTTAGAAATAATAATAAGAAATTATTATTATTAAGAGGAAGAATTGAGCACCACATCAACATATTAGAAAGATTTTTGAAGGATCATCTGACACTGAAGACTGGAGTAGAGATGAAAATTCATCTTTGCCACTACAGAAATAAATTGAATGTTTAAATATATTACTATTGAAAACTAAGTAAATAAAGTTTTTACAAAATATTACTGTTTGAAAGTACACGCAGATCAAATATTATTTCAAAAAATAATAGAAAAGGCTAACAATAACTACAGTAATTTGGAAACTGTGGTTATATGTTGATATTTCCATTGGACCAAATCGACAAGTGGATTCTCTTTTTCAGTCAGTCAGTCTGTAAAAATAACTACCACTCCATTGTCAGTGTGTTTAAGAGCCTGAGACAGGCCGCTATGTATTGAGTGAGTGCATCTCAATATCGGCTCATGTGCCAAACAGAATAATTTCCTTCCAGGGGCTTTTAAATAGGAAAAGAAGGGTGTAGAGGGAGAATGATGGGGAAAGGAAGCAGGCCATAGAAAGCCTGTCCACATTTTGTTTATTTCTGGAGCTCATTGAAAATATCGAGCAGGATCGACAGCTTCTCCTCTTTTCCTTAAAGGATGTAAACATTTGTAAATTCGGGCTCACATGCGTCGATCTGGATCAGTTTCCCCCGTCCACGGGGGTTTATTGAGTGTGCTATTGTTGATCTGCGAGTAAATCCCTGCATGCCCCCTCAATGCCTGGAGCCAGCCCCCAGCCCCTGCTGCTCCCCGCTGCGCCCCTCTCTCTCCATCTACCTGGCCAGAGCTCATGTTTCCACCCTTTTCTTTCTCCCATTTTTGACGCTATGAGTCTAGCCACTCATTTGGTTTTATTTCCTATGTGATGAAGTCTATAGCTCTGTCCCAAAACCTAATGTTCTACCTAAAGAGGCAGCATAGGTGCATATCTGATGCGAAGGCTGTTTCAAATGGTAGGCGTCAATTATGATGCCACCTGAGATAGCTCGTCTAAACACATTCATCTTTAACAAATGCAATCTTAGAATGCACTGCAACAAAGTACGTTAAAAAAAAGCCCAATGAAGTAAGCAAAATATTTATTATATATTTAATGTATATTTATATAGTATATTTCATGCCCTTTTTTTTGCACTTGTAAATAAAACTTTATTGGGGTATGTTTTACAAGAAAATACTGTTTCGGTTGTTCCACTTCAGAATTGAATGTTTATTTCTATGTGTTGGTGTTTAATTGTGAATTTACTAGCTATGTCTTACCACAAAAAAAACATTAAGTAAAAAGTCATTTTAATTTAAAACTATTAGACTTTTGAAACACAATTATGTGTGTATTAGTTTATTTGTATTGTGTTATAAGGAAATGAAATTAGCATACCATCAAAAATACAGTAAAAACGGTACACCTGTTACATATTATTACCATTTAAAATAATTGTTCATTAAATGTAATTTATCTCTGCGATGGTAAAGCTACATTTTCAGCAGCCATTACTCCAATTTTTTGTGTCAAACGATCTTTCATAAATCATACTAATATGCTAATTTGGTGCTCATACAACACTTCTCATTATTGTCAATGTTGAAAACAATTGTGCTGCTTAATATTTGTGTTACAACTGTGATAATATTTTATATCAGGATTCTTTGATTAATAGAACGTTTAAAAGCACTCAAAAAATATTGTTTTGCAGCATTGAAAACTTGGCTTGCATAGACCTGTATTGAAATCGTTTAAGTGTCTTGTGCTCCATATTATTAACAGCACTATTATATGACGCTCAAAGTTTATTTCTATATAATGCATTCCAAATTAGTCCCATTTGGTGTTCCGTTTCAGTTTGGATGCTGCTTATGGAGTCAGTAAGGCAGCGTACTATGTTTTGGAACAGAGCTTATTTGTCTCTAACGTTCTTTCTTTGTCTCCCCATCTTGAAGTGATCATTTCATACCGTTTGCGTGAATCTGTGAATCCCACACTGTTCTCATTGCTGCAGTATTTGGAGTCGTGATGACACAGTGCTCATGGGAACTGTGGGAAAGCTCATGTGGTGAGTATCATCACCATGATTGAGAGCTGTTACATTCGTAGCGTGCCTAACACAACTATACATCATTTCGCCTGGTTTGGCCGGACTCCGTATTTTACTATCTTTTGTTATTTCACTAGGTGAACTGATTTTATCTCATATAATCAAATTTCCTTTTAAGCCAGAGTTTTCCTTATATGTGCTCCACGAGGAGACGTTGTTCTGCGATAAGTATAATGTCATATCACTATCTTTCCATTACATCTTACGTCTTCTGATCTTAATGCAAAAACCCACTTGTGTTGTCATGGGCGAACGAGGCCATTTTGGTCTGGCAGTGTTCCATTAGACTTTTCCCCTCCTCTCTCCTTTGTCTTTGTCTTCTCCCATCTCTATTTGTGAGTCAAATCCCCCTCAGGTTTACCCAGCATGGCTAGGCTTTGTTATGCTGGATACTGTGCCCTCTCCCCATATATTACAAGTACAGGTTGGCAGAGACTCCAGTCACCCGAGGGAACCGTGGCGGCTAGTGTTGATGTACAATACAGTGAGGACATACGTATCTAAGCATAGGTTTGAAATATACCTTTAAAAACAACTGAAAAAAAAAAAAAACATTTAGTCAATTAATAGAAATGTCATCCTTTGTGCTCCTAGGAAGTCATATAGGTTGGTATTGACACAAGAGCTAATGAACAATGACATAGTTATAACTATTTAGACGATCAAATCCATTGAGAAGCATCATTTTTAGATCCTAGTAGAAGTACAGTACATGTTTTGGTACAGGAATGTGAAATTTGAGTCACATCAAACAAGCAAACCCCAAACCTGGTTTGTTTTCCATTAACACTCAGACTTGACGGCCACTTTGGTCCGAGTTGTTTTGAGCTTGAAACCCTGAAGCTCTGCGGTATGGGAGCGCATTGGGTTTTACATCTGTTTGTTAGTAAATTCAGCCGGACACATTGTCTCCAGCAGACCTGCGCTGTGACCTGTGGGCTGCCTCCCCAACACCGTCCAATGTTACAAAAACACAATCGAGAGAACCCGTCTTTCTCTGTTCCATGCTCTCTGTCCCTCTCTCCCTCCCTTCCCTTTCTTTCCCGTCATTTCATCTTATTAAAGCACATGGATTGTCACTGTTATTTACCAAATATAGTCTGACAAAGAAGAAGTGGGAATTTTTACTGATTGAAGATCAAAGTGGCAAAGTCTCCTCCTCAAATCCCGCCCTTTCTATTAGAGCCCCTTAAGAACAGAGGAAAACATCAATTTCTCACACATCAATGGCGGCTTCATAATCAATTGAAAAAGACACTTGTATGGGGATGCAAATCTTATCTTTGTCTTATTAAAGCTTTTAGAAGATACATGCCAGGATTTAATGTTATTAAATAAAAGAGGTCGGTTTTTTAATCTAAAGATGCAGAGGCGTTAGTAATGGTCTAAATCAAAGCCTGGGGAGTCTCTTAATAACCAGTAGAGTTTTCCTATCCTTATTAATATTGATAAAATATACTGTGATGTGATCTCTGTGCTTATGATGCATTTTGGAGATGGTTAATGAACAAAAATAGGATGTGGGATTCATTTCCCAGTGAGAGGACCGCACGGGCGACCTGGTTGGAAAATTAGTTTTTGCATTGACCATTAAAATATGAACAAAAGCTCTTGCGAAAGCTAAAGCGAAAACATACCTCGCTGCTTTTCCTGTCTGACAACTGAGTTTTATTCTGGAGTGGTTTGTATGTATAAATATGCCGCCTTCTGTTTGTTCAAATATATGAAAAAAAAAGACAACAGCTTTGCCCTCTGACCTGCCTTTGTTTGGGTCATGAATCGCTTTCTGGAAGTGTAATGAGTCGATTTTATGTAAAATTTGAGCTCAAGGTTGTTGCATGCAGGAAAATAGTCATTACGATTGCAGGTTGACGCGTCGTAGTAAGTGAATCACACTCATGATGCTCCTGGCATTATGTGATTCTCTGAGACATTCAGTTTATATACAAGCACACAAAAGCATCAGGTGTAGGAAATGCCATACCGAAATAACAAACCACTCAATTAAAAAAGGAAATAAAACGAATAGGGTCTATACTGGTGTTCAAGTTCACAGACACGGACACAAATGCACTTAAGCAATATTATATTCAAAGATAAAAACACAACCTACTACTTTTATTAATGAAGTCTGGTATTCACCTGCACAATGGTGTTGTGCAAATCCATTTGAAAAATCCTCCAGGTATAGTTTTTAAAAGAAAACAATAGAGATGTACTTTGATCAGTGGAGGACTTGTTAGCCAGATCCAAATTCTTGCATTAATTTCTTAATTAAGCCATGGTATGCACATCCAAGCAGGTGGAATCTCATCTAGGATTCAGCAGAGAACCATGTTTGAGATTTGATGAACTACTGGTTCTGTAGACTTTCTCATAGGGAAAGCATAATATGCATGTTGTTTGTTGTAGAAAGCAGAGGGATTAAATGGTGTGCAAATTGGGATTTTGACCCTAATCGAATACTTTCTAATATTTTAACTGAGGAAAATTAATCTTTAAAAGTTTCAAGAGAAATCTACATTAATTTACTTTACATTAATATCTCTGTACTCTTGAATGCAACAATCGCCATATTTGTTTCTAATTTTAAAACTTTCAGAAGATGACGCGGAATAAATCTGAACTGAGACCTCCATCAAGTCTCTTGAGGTATGAAAGAGCAACCTGCGTGTCTATTACATTATGGATTGTTTAAATGCATTTAGAGCTGTATACATTTGAACCTGATGTTTATAATGGAGCAGATGCATGTTCATGATGTAAAACACATCCTTCTGAGACTAATATCTATAGCCTATAGTTCAAACCCACATATGCACTATGATCTATGATAGCTGTCAGCCATTGCCCCTACTGTGTTGAAAACTTTTCCTGCTCTTTCAGCCTGGGAAACTGCCTGCTGTTTCCTGTGTCTTTCTCAGGAAGAAGCTTTTCGGGCACGTCCTTGAACCAAAAAAATTGAAAGGGCTGCTGCTAAAACAAATGTTCCGCAAATAATGCACCCATACGAGATCCCCAGCAGAAAATATAGGTCTAAAACAGCACTTAAAAGTTTTAGTGTTTTCTAATCTAAAAGCCAAAAGAGAAAAATATATATATTACGACCTTAGGGCTAGTCTATAGAGTTCTATATAAGTCTAGTTCTATCAACTTTCTATTGCTGGCTTCATGTTTGGAACAGCAATGTTCATGTTTTGGAATTTCAACTTAATTCTATAAATGCAACAGTTATTTTTATTTATTTATTTTTTTGTCAAAAGAGTTCATGGATATGTGAATTAAACAGTTTATCATTTGAACTGATACTTTATCACTTAAAACTATTATTGACGTATAGTTATTTGAAGCTGAATATAAAAAAAAACCCTAAAAGGTTCTTTATAGAACCCAAAAAAGAACCTAAGAGTGCCTTACCCTTCTTTTAGTCCAGTGTCTGTGGTTTTCTAAATCCAAATTGATATCTACTCAAAAAATCCAACTAATCTATTATATAGAAACACTCATAAATGGTAAATATTTGGATAACAGAGCACAGCAAGCTAAGACACAAACATTACAAAGATTCAAAGGACTTTATGTAATCATACAACATTAAGCTTTTTTGTCTTCACTACAAGCTGTTTTTGACATTAGTATAATTTATACAGACTATATGAAAACTGTGGGCAGGAATCGACGGTCTGCTGAAAGAGAGAACATTTGATGCCGAGGCTGTGCTCGAGAGATAACTCTGGGGTCATGGGGTCATCCTCTGAGTAATGTAGGTTTGGTGTGATGTCAGAGAGTTTCCTCTGTGTGTGCCTTGGCTCTGATGTTCGTTGTGACCGCAGAGTTGAAGAGATGTGAAACATACACTCTGATGCGCCACTTCAGGTGGCTACGTATTTGTATTGCTCCAAACCTTGATAAATGGCTGTCGCGTCCATGTATGAAAAGTCTGCTGTCTGTTTTCCTTTCCCAAATACATTTCCCACTATGGAGAATTTGACAGACTCCAGGGGTGAGAGACATGTTCAGACGCAGTTAGCGCTCTGGATGGCACTAAGTGTTTTAACTCTCAAAAACAGCTTTCTAGGTCTAAATCCTGATGTGGCGATCCAAGTTGGATTCACAGAACCAATTAAAGGACACATCTCTGAGACAAATCCTGTGATTTATAAAATAAAATAAAGATGCACTGTAAGGTTAGACTTCATTTAGTACTTTATTAATCTATTAACATTTCCATTCCATCAAAACTAATTTACTCGCATTCAAATGATTGCGTTCTGACAGTTCTCTGACTGTAACACAAGTTTTTCAATGCGCCCTTAAAATATACATTATAAAATGAAACTTTGCATAATGTTGTAAAGAAAATAATTTCCCTATTGTTGGTCTCTGCCTGCAAAACATGAAGATCCATTAGAATCGCATAATTGTGGTTAACCACGTCATTATTCATAGGATAAAATCCATTCATCTGAGCTCCTACAGGGAAAAAATGCTAAAATGGTACGCAGAGGCTCTCTCACAATGGGGAAATTTGCAATTGACTAAATGCGAAAAGGTTAAATGCCAAGTTCCACTTGTAAAAAGTAAAAAACTTTTTTGTTTTATTCAACTAGCTTAGAGGGGATCTGGCATAAATCATGTTGTATTCACTATTAACCCAGCTTTTAGAATGCACATATTGTTACTCTGAAAACAACCGGGAAGACCATTAACAGAGCCCATAATATGCTAATTAAGAACAGAGCCATTTCATCCAGCAAAGGAACACGCAGGCATTGTGGGTAATTAGCAGTTTGCACAGACGCAAATACCAGGTAACGTTTTACACTGAACGCAGTATGGAGATATCAGGGTAAGTGTGCAGAAACCAAAGCTTGTCTCTTATTTTATTGTCAAATCTGAAATGAGCATTATTTTCCGTTTTTGTTTACTTGAGCGTGATAACATTTTGGCACAGAAAGCATAGGTCAGTCTGAAGCGTGGTTTAACACATGGATTGGTCATAGGTTTAGATCCAGCAGGGAAATAAATAGAGCAAGGCTTGGCTTAGCAAGGCTGATAAAACGCACCCAATCTAAGTGAACTCTCAGTAACCTGCTGAGGCAATCCAGGGAGATGCTAGCTAGGAGCTCAGCTGCTTTGGTCTGGTATCTGCAGGCTCCAGACTTCTGAAGTCAAAAAGCAATGGGGCATCTTTCAGCTGCTGACAGCACATTTTAAATACTGAGTCGTTATTGTTCAATCATATTGACTCACTCTAGAACAACTAAGGATGCATATCTATCCCATAGATCTTATATTTATAAATAATTTCAAAGAATGTGAAGATACGTCATGCTGCATTTCTGCAACTGTTTTGGGAGATTATTATAATCGCAAATCATATAATTTTGATATGTTTATGAAATATTATTTTTATTTTCTTTTGTCAGTTCTTATATTGCTGTCTTTGTAAAATATATGGGTGTTTATATTAGAATACATTTTTCTAATTATTAGGAATAGAAATTTTAACATTTAAACATTTATATAATGTATAAGAATGCTCTGTATTTATATTCATGATGCCAATACAGTTTTTGTTCAGTGTATTATATTATAAAGGCAACACCGCAAGGTCTTACAAATGACATTACTGCATAATTCCACCAGTGAAATGCAGGTATATAGGGAAATGAATGAAGCTCTCTGATACCTGTGTGACCTCGCCTGTTAAAATGGATGTAAGGAAATGGCTCATTTAAATATTAAATAAGTAACCAAATACTATGAGTCAGCAGGCTGATGATATCAGACAGGGATACACAGGAAAACACACAGGAATGTCTTTATAATATAATTCATAACTTATACAATTTTGGGAAACTGCCCATAGTTTTTAATTTAATTTAATAATCTTTATGATTTGTACATATATGTATGTATACATAAACGTGATTTAAATCCAAATTCAACAAATCAGAAGCATATGCCCACAAACAAATACAAAAAAGTTTATTCTTGCATTTTCGTAGAGAGGAGGTATGCAAGAAGAGTTATTCAACCCCCTTCCTCTTGTGTTTATTCTCAGTTAGCCTGTCCATCTCAGATTTCCAACAGATTTCATATGTATATATATATATATATATATATATATATATATATATATAATTTAATCACTTATTTTACATAAAACAAACTATTTAGTTTTTATCTGTATATAGGAAACTATATATGCATGTACGTGTTTATATTTCCTAAAGGGAAAAAATGTATGCATAACTATCCTATGTATTAGGCTACCTTAGAAATTTGAATGCACAATTTAAAAAAAAATGTTAAATCAAAGTTTAAAATCTGTAGTGGCAAATTACGTTTTTTGACGACAGATGTTGATATAGTGATAAAAAACAAACAAACAAACAAACAAAAAACAAAAAAACATTTCAGTAGGCTATATAAGATTATATAGGCTTTGTAGGATAATTCCAGTAAATTTTAAATCACCAATGATATAAATGCCTTCCAAGTCAAGCCTTTTTAAGTAAACTCGTTTTGAAGTGATGCTTTCAAAAACAGGATTGATTTAGGGCATTTCAGAGAGTATTGTCATTGGAGTCCGTGTTTGGAGCGAGTGGGATTATTTCAGCCCACCGACATCTCCTAAAACAACCGCAGAAAATAAGGAAGCCGATTTGATTCTAGCTGTGTGCCGTTTCGCCGCTCAGAAACATGCAGACTACCGCACAAGTGAATTCCGCCTATTTTCCCATTCATTCCTGTACAAAAGCAAACAGGGGAGACTTGCTTTAACTGTCCTGCTCTTCACCAAAAGCTCTTTTCCTCTCCCTCTCTCTGCGTTTCTCGCTCAAACCCTTTTCCCCCTCCAGTACTTTTTTCCTGCCCCTCTCTATTTATGAAAACGTCACTTCAAGTCCCTCCCTGTTTGAATCTCATTAGGTTTTTTTTCTTGTGTGTTTCTCCCTGTCAATAATCCCGAATCCAGACTCTCTCTATTTCCATCCCTCTCTATCTGTCAATCAGCGCCGCCTTTGAACTGAAAACCACTCCGACCAACTTCAACTCCCTCAATCCGAGCGCCTCAGCTCCGTCTCCGGCTTCTGTTTCTGCCAAGATTGCCCTCTTCTTTTTGAGTTTTGAACACTCACCCAGCCAAACGCCACTGCGAGTCCCTAAACTTAAAACTCGGGATTCGGGGATCACACCAAGATCAAGGGTTTAAAAACTTTTGGGTGTTTTTGGCCCCCCGCAAAATTAGCGCTCCTCGGGAAAAATGCCGCAGCTGAACGGCGGTGGAGGGGACGATCTGGGTGCGAACGATGAAATGATTTCCTTCAAAGACGAAGGCGAGCAGGAGGAAAAGATCTCGGAGAACTCCTCAGCAGAAAGGGATTTAGCAGATGTCAAGTCTTCTCTCGTAAACGAGTCGGAAACGAATCAAAACAGCTCTTCGGATTCCGAGGTAAGTGACAAATAATCCGCGACCTGTCCACAACTTTACATGCACTTTTCTTGTTTAAACACGCTGCTAACTAGCTAACTATCTCCTCGCTGTGATTATTCAATGCATTCCCTGTGTTTCGTTGCATTTCAAGGCGGAAAGACGGCCTCCGCCTAGATCTGAAAGTTTCAGAGACAAAACAAGAGAAAGTTTAGAGGAGGGTGAGTGCTTGTTTTCTCTAAAACAGCTTTATGCAGAGGACAACAACACGGTGCCTCGGTTCCGTTTGCTTCTGCACAAACGTTCAAAGTTTTTTTTTTTCCTTTTTTGGGAATGTAACTTAAACTAAAAGTTTTCCTCTTTTCCCCCCCGCCATGTTAGCTGCGAAAAGGCAAGATGGAGGGCTGTTCAAGAGCCCACCGTACCCGGGCTATCCATTTATAATGATTCCCGACCTCACGAGCCCGTACCTCCCGAACGGATCGCTCTCACCCACCGCGCGCACAGTAAGTGTTTTTACCGTGTTTCTGCAGCCACATGCACATAGCTAAAGCACCACGTCCATGTTTAGGGATTGCTTTGGTCGGCTCGTGAACTTCTGCCACACTTCACTCCTCACTGTATACACTGGCACGCCGTTCCCGCGGATCCGCTGTCACTCTGAACCAACGCTGCCTCGAGCGCCGAGTACAGTGGAACGCATTATGTGCTTTCATGACGTTCACAAACACACGGCCACTGCAACTTTTCACTCCGTTGTTATTTTTTCTTCTCATTTTCCACGACTGTGTTTGCATACTTGGCAGGTTACCTGCGTTTTTACAGTGTTATTTATTTTAATCGTTTGTTTAAGTAATAACTAGTGGATTCGCTCGTTTGATTCTAACTAACGACGTTCAATTTAACGTTAAAGTAGCGGCTGTCCCGGAATTTCTAAAACTGCAATGCACAAGAATGTTTGAATTCATAATAATAGTATTGTTATAACTATCGTTATTATAGTTATGATTTTTACACTTGAAAAAAATTGTGTTTCTGTAATTCTAAAGCATTTAACCCTTAAAAATGTAAATGCTAAGTTTAATTGCAGCTTTAATATATATATAAAAAAAAATGAAATCAAAGTACTGCTATAGTTAGGCTACAGTCTCCGCATTTTCTGCCACTTTCTATTTAATTATTAAATCAAGTAGAAATGACTGAAATTATTCTGACAGTTTAAATGGATGGAAACAAAGATGCTGTTATGACATGATGATGAAAACATTTTTACAGTGTGCCGCATAAAATGACACGTTATTCATTTATCTGAGCTAATTTATGACTAATTTATCCGAGCTTAACATAATACTGCTTGTGTTATTTAAAGAATGCAATGCACATAAATGTTATTGCCAAAGAGCATCATGGGAAATGTTTATGATAATTAGTGAAAGGCAGTCAATGAATTTGTGATCGTCAGAATGAAAGCATAATATTGCTCATTCCACCCCTGACACAGTTTGCAGTAAATATTAGTGTCAGGATTGTTTTGAAATTAAATAAACATTTGCTTTAAATACACATGAAATATAATATGTTTTATGCTTACATTAATAATTTGTCATGGCATGCATAATGTTGAATAACATGTGATGAGAATATACGCTTAATATTTCAGTGCTTAAACAGATTATGTTGTTTATATCAGCTGTGCATAGTTATGCATATTTGTCCAGCACTTTTTTGTCACCCGAAATAATCAATGTTGATTAGGTAGGTTAATATTTTTATTCACAATTGATATTTTATTATTTTATTTCGATGTCATTGCTACAGATATAACATAATAATGATAGGAAAATTGTGCAGTATGATCTTGCTGTCATTTCTGATTTTCATAATCAGCTCTAGGCTTAATCTGAAATGTGAATTTATGACAATGACATGTGGTGTAACCTGAAATTAAGTAAATGACTACCTTTGAAATGTACTGCTTTGAAATTGTGGATTTAACTTCAGGTATTTTAAAGGCATTCTGCTGTTTCTAGTGTCAGTGAGACATTTTTGTAGAAACATCTCTGGCTATTTGTGTTTGTCGTGGATCTAGCGTGCATCCCAAAACATGCATTTTTTGCTAATTCTGTTCTTCACTTGCTGATAATTTTTTTACTGATATAAATGCGCATTAGAAACATTCGCGTATAAATAAAAAAGGACAGAAAATTCAGAAAGCGTCAGTATGGCTACTGCAGATGTGCATTAGAAGGAAATATTTGACATATCTGTATAGCAGATTGTGAAGAATCCCAGAGATGCTGTTACCAGAGTTCATAGTCTGATAGTTCCTCTCCCTGCTGGGACGGAGCCCTGTCTAAATCGCTGGCTTATTCATTTTTGGCTACCGAGAATATATTTAGCGATCTCTCACGGAAGTAGGATCCCCGTTTGATATCCTCCCCTATTTGTGGGAGTCAGTCCAGGGCTGTTCTGACCCTCTAGCCTAAATATTCTAACCATAGATATAGTCAATTTCTTTATAGTTGTATGTTGTAATGTTTGATCTCTTACTGTAACCAGGCCTACAGATCTCAGTCTTTGACATCGTACTGTAGCCCTTCACCCCGCTTCTTTGCCATGAGGTCTGCTACCTATGAGTTGCTTGGGCGTCCGACCCACACCGCTTTGAAGTTAAAAGCCGTTGTATTCATAAACGCATTACTTAAGTAGAAGATAAATAATTCACTTGAGCATCGATTAGCTGTTGCTTCCTATAACGAATGCATGGGGCTTGTTGGTTTTAGCTGCAGATGATGTGCTTTTTAGCATTTCTTTGCATTAAAAAAAAATTGTATTTTAACTTGTATTTTCATTGATCGTATTAATCTGCATTGTTTTAAACAAGCAGATGATATATTCCAGTTTTTGCATTGATGTTTTTATTTGTTAGTATATATGGAACAGGATTTATTGATCCAGTATTTATTTATTTTTTTTAAGGATAAATTTACTACCTGCCGCATTATTAATCTGTAAGGATTTAGGTAATGGTGGACACTTTTCTAAAGGTTGATATCAGAGATTTGACAACTGAAGAAAAATTAATTTACACAGACCATGTGTCAGCTGAATTTCCCTAAAGGTCCGCTCTTGCAATAGTGATGAAATGCTTTCCCCTTAGTGTGTGTTTGACTGAAGGGAGAGAGCGAGTTTAATTCGTCTGACCTCTGAGAGCTGTAATAACGGGAGTTTGTATTTCCAACCACCTCGGTTTGAAAAGCTTCGAGATGATTTGGTAGCAATTAGCAATTTGCCGTGACGTTCTACCAACAATGCCTGGATCCTCTTTTTTTTCCCCCTCAATAAAAACTGCAGACAATAGCCACTCTTCCCGCTCTTTCATCGAGAGCAGTTTGCGTGGCGGACACACTCTACTTGTGTGTTGTGGTTGGAAAGGTGCTGGGTTGTCTGGGTGGCTGTAGGCTAAAATCGCACCTCAACAGGTCTGTGGAGAGGGGAAAGCGAGGTAGAGCAGAGGTCTGGCCGGCTGAGTTCTGGCAGGGGGCTTTACGTCCGTAAATCCGCTGGGTTTATTTACTGCCTCTCTGACTTATGAATGTTAAGATATTTGACGCCACCCCTGGCCCCATAATTCCTAAGGCCTGCAGACTTTTGGCAGAGGTTTCAGGTTTCAGCGTATAATTATGCGTAGTTTAAAAAAGAAACATAATATAAAAAAAGACAAACTTGCAACACCCAAATGCACTCTGCACTATTTAGAGCACAGATAAGGAGATGCATGGCAGAGACCTGGAATATTTCCCCCCAATTTTTTTATTTTAAATTTACTGTAGAATTTAATCTAAAAATTTCAAAATTGATTTTGTGTAATACATTTTTTTTTTTTTTTGCCAAAGATGCGTTTAACCCTAATGTAGCCCTACTTGTACATATTTTAATAAGCCGTGGCAGAATCTTTTTGGGCTAAGACATCAATAACAATGCTTTATCGTATGGATTATGTGTGTTGAATAGCCTGTCGTATGAGGTGCAGAAGATAGTTTAATGCGGATTTACAGGGATAGACTCACACCTTATCAAATTGGCTTTACATGTTAATGGCCCCTAATTGCTATCCGCAGGGGGTTCACCGAGCTACGCGCTCGCGTTTTGTGCCGCTCTCCACAAAATATACTCCCAGTTTATTCAGGAGGTTGCCATCCTTTTGTTTTGCAAATCACTTTTGTTTAGAAAGAATGACGGAAGCAAGACTCTCTTTTTTCTCTCCCTCCGCCACTCTTTCCTTCTCCTCCTTGTCTTTTTTTCTCCTCCTCCCATCCTACGCGTAAAAAAAAAAGAAACAAAAAAAAAAAAACACCCAAACGGTTTCTGTTTGCTGGGGCTTGATAAACACCCATAAAAAAAGTCCAATCTGTTTTGGATTTGTGCGAGTTAAGTTGGGGAGCAAAGTTTGGCACCATTAAACTGAAAGCAGGGCCTGTGAGACATTAGCGGCGCACAGCGCATTCTCAGGGCTTAATTAGTCCAAACTGTAATTGTTCATGGTCTGCCAATAGGAGTAATGCTCAGGAAGAGTGGAGTTGCACTAAATCGGCCCATGGTTTTTAAAACAATAAATCACTTGCATATTTGTGTCGTGATTCAGATAGAGTCCCGACCTCTCCCATCTCGACATGTGGTAAATTGTAAAGTCAATGAATCGCAGATGTGGGTGGGGGGGGTGGGGGTGGGCCGTGAAAGAGTACAGTACGGTTTTGTCAGTGCTTGGTAAATGAATGGAAAAGATTTGTGCTGTAAATATTTACGGAGATGGGTTTTTTTTCTTATTTTTTTTTTTTCTACTTGCTGTGCTCAATTGTCTTTTACGTTGATGATTTTGGCCAGGCTGCTCTTTATGACCGTGTGTGAAAATAACCTGGTGTTTTTTTCCTTCTTTTCTTTTTCTCCCCTGATTGTTTCTTTCTTTCTCCCCGTGTCACGCTGGTGTTTTTTAAGGCAGCGTTGTGTATACACGATTTTCTGCACTAGTTCAATAGTTAATGAAGGTTTCTTGTTCGTATGTGGGCTGTTAAGAATTTCGTAATCGTATATTGCAAATAAATAGAAATAGTCGAATAGTTTGTTTTTAAAGCTGCAAACACAATCCTGTCCTGTAAATGATAAATGGGGAACTCGGATAAATGCTGTTGTAAATTCTGCGTCTCGTGGAGCTGCATTGGCTTAGCAGCTGTGTGTTGTTGACCCCACCCCTCACCTCTCTCCTTTTCACCATTTATTTCCATACACAAAGATCAACACAAAGATTGTAGTCTACGACTGGAATGCAACTTTTCATCTGTTAAATATAGTCCTTGCTGCACATTGAGGGGCTCCTGAAACATGGAAATGAAATGACTCTTTCTCTCTCTGTGCACATGCACCGTCTGCAGGCCTGTGCAGCTGTATGATAGCTGCGTGTGAATTCTTAAATTGACAGGCAGATTTTCCTGACGGGGTGTGTGATGCGGGTCAGAACGCCAGTGTTGAAGCCTTTTGAGTCAGTGACTGTTTAAGAAGAACTTTAATATTGATTAATTACAAGAAGTGCAAGAATTTAAGACAATTTCCAAATGGAAATCTATGAATGTTCTTGTGCTAGTACCTGCCATTATATTTAGATGTTTTGGCCGTTGATTTAATTTTTAATCTTAATAAACATATAAATGAATAAATAATCAGGTGTTAAAAAGCCAGCATTTTTTGGTTACAATACAAATGGTTTTTGTCAAAGCTGTCAAATGTGCACATTTGCATAGATTTCATTTACAGTAAAGTACAGAAAGTCTTCAAGAGAGACTCAGATCGTTAGATCACAAAATATTTTAGAAATGCATTTAAGATAAGATAAGATATGTAACTATGCAAGGGCTTTATTGAAATATTTTCATGCTTATTTAAAAAAAAAAAAATCATTTTCTGTATTGGCACATATCTTAAAATCCTGGCTTTAAAAGGCTATTGAATATTTAAATAATTGCCCCGGAAAAAGAGATGTGTTTCATTAAACACATTTTGTGACAATGGAGGTGCATGTTGTCACACTGTGTGCACACTATTAAGACTTTTAGCACAATTATGAAACAATAAAAAAAAAAAGGAAACATAGAAGAATATAATACTTCTGTCCAATGAATATTGTAATTTGTGCATTTGGATAATTTACTAAATTTAAAATGCATGTTTTATTTGTTCCTGAATGTATGCTAGGTGCTCACGCAAAAATATGATAGAATGGGAATTTTCTAAGTATCATATAAATATTATATAAATGTTATAATTTTTTTTTTAGATTTTATAACAGGATATTTTTGGATATCTACTTTGCTCTGAAGGAATGTTTTAGAGGAGTTTACCTTGTGCAGTATGCTGGACTGGAGTGGGGGATTAGGAAAAGCGGGAAAAAGCGGGGTCGATTTGCCCGCCGTGGCATAGTGGGGGAGATGGAAGACGGAGAGGAGGGAGATGCACAAAGACAGTCTGAATAGGGCGCATAATTGCTGCTAATGTGGGGGCAATGAGAGTGGCGACAGTTCCTGGTTAGATGTCCAAACAATAGAGCCCCCAGGCCTCACATTTATCTACTACAAAAAAAAATGAAGGAAAGAAAAAAAACACAGCAGGGACTGAAAAGCGACAAGAAGGAGGTGACAAGTTTATAGTCATGTTTGATGGACAGGCCATGTGTGTGGCATCCCCACCCCCCACCTTTTAACCTTTATGAATCAGGCTAAGTTATTAATGCTTCCTGATTCCCGCCTCGTCATCAAAATGTCGGCTGGAAGTTCTCCAGCATAGAGGCTTGGGTGACGCTGGCGGAATTTGGTTGCACTGGGCTTTTGTTTAGATTGGAACGTGCTCGGGTTGGGCCAAAGTGCACACACATGCTCTCTGGAGCTGCCATCTGACTTGTATGCTTAATGATAGGAGTGCACAAATTTCCAGTGAAGGAGCATGTGTGCATTTTGTGCTCATTGGCACAAAGTCTTTTTACTGGACTTTATTCATTATCAGATTTTAAAACAACTTTAAGACATGTCATATGTCTGATGGACCTCTAGTACAGAAAACACAATGACATCAGACTGTGGTAAATATCCTCCCCTGATAAAAAGCCTGATAGAGTAACCATCACTGTCTTCACACAGGAAGTCTGTCACTGACATACATTTTCACTGAAACTTCTGCACAGAACTTTAACAGAAAAACAAATTAAAAAAATGCTTATCGGCATCTATTTTTAAACATGAAAGTAGGACAAAGTTTTCTTCATTAAGGCATGTTATTGAAGCTTCTAAAAAAACCAGTCAACGTAAAAAACCAGTCAACGTTTTGCTTCAGTGTTTATTATTCCATCTTGTGAAATGTTTCTCTTTGATAAGAAAGTGAGCTAATTTAGTGTCACACCGGCAAGTTTGTCTCCTAGCTCTGATAGCAAAATGAGATTCTATAATGTTTCATTGCAGAAGGTGAAATCCTGTTTACGTCGATAATCTGCATTAATTCCTGGAGATATGTCGGAGGCATTTTTTATGGGTAAAGCACATAATTGAGAAAGTAATAGGTGATAAAACTCAGCCCATGTATTTTTAATCTTCTAATTAAACTTTTAATTGCCAAGGGATAAGCTCTGAGCAGGGCCCAGAGTGTGTGTGTGGATGCACGTTCATGTCTGTTCACTAATGAGTTTATTGCATGCTTGTTTCTAGCAAAGGTACTGCATTCAGAACTGAACAAATGGTGAAGGACATTTTCTACCAGCATAGAAAGAAATTAATCCGCTAATCGGGGTTTAAATTAAGATTAGAGGTACAAAATACCTAAATTTGCATGCTTTATTAGAGGTACATGCTTGATGAACTTCATAAAACACATATGGGGGTTTGTGGTACAGATCTTCCCGACTATCAGAAGATAACCATCCCATGCGTTAAATAATGGTTGTGCGATGGCGTTCCTGGAGTTTTACATTATGCTCTTTTACTGGCCATTTCCTGCTGAATGGCTGTCAAACAGTATAGATAATATTTCAGATGATTAGCATTGTGCGTTTCACACACACTGAGACTCACATCAAATTAGAGGGAATTGTCTACACCTCCAGCGCGCGCATAATATGTTTTTATCGCAGACAATAGGAAGTGTTGGTGTGTTTGTTTGTACATCTTCACCCTTAAGGATTAGCCCGGATCAACTGTCGCTGGCTACATCTCATTAGAGGACGGTGTGAACACTCCGTACGGTCGATTCCAAAATGCAGGGAATTGACTTCCCTCGCTGAACGAATTGTCAATTGCATTGTGAGCGAGGGTTGTAATTGAATGGAGGTGTATCTTTGGCCGGCTGCCCCTAGGGCTCCGTGAGTTTGATCAGTGTTAGCCAGAGGTGGCAGATGTGGTTTCTGATTGCAACCGATGTCCTTTCACAGTGTTAAGATCTGACCACTGACATAGAGGAGATGTAATTCAGCAGACCTCAGAGTTAAATAGAGATGATGACTGCTTGCCAGTCATAGTGAATTGTGATCTCTCTCCACCGGCTATCTGCCGAATGGAAAGATTTAGCGATGGGTAGGAGTGTTTTATAAGGAAAGAGAGTTTAATCCTGACCTGGAGCAGTTTTCTTTGACCAGCAATCAGTTTATGTGAGGCTGGTTTGGAATAGGCAAGCGACAGTGGCGGCGCGATGTTCGTCTAGATGCCCTTTAGAACCGGCAGTATTACTTTATCTTCAGCTTTACAGCACCTGTATCTTTATGAGCCATCGCGCTTTGCATTTTTCAGATATCAATAAAGATAAATTGCCTGCTTTGTCATAGCATGGGGCGTCGAAGTGAAAGATTTCAGGTCACCGAGGGGGAAAATGATCCAGCGTTTGAGAACTGTGTTGAGAACCAATGAAAGCTTAAAACTCAACAATGATGAAAGCTTAAAACTCAATGATGTGGAGGCCTTGACTTATCTCAAGTTTGTTTCTTCATGTTGAATGACGTGTGTGATGATGTTCCTTAACTGTGTGTGCTGTCTTGTGATGTGGGAGGTGAAGACGGGAAATGTTTGAGCAGTAGTCCGTATAGTAGGTTGTCTAAGCCATGATCTTAAGGGAAGGAAGTCCCACAGTGTTTACATAGCCCAATTGTCCTGTGGGCCCTGGAGTGTCTAATGCACTACTGTTCAAACACTTGTGAGTGAACAGATGACCCCTGCAGCAGCCTTCGACACAAGTGCTTTGTCGGTCTTACAGAGTATGCATCTGTTTATGTGTGAAAAGAAGCCGCAGGTCCCATTTCCTTGGTATTCTGTTTGCTAGCACCTAGTGGTGTGGATGAGTAGTACTAAAGACAGCAGAGCTCAATTCATCTCGGTAAGCAGGATGGCAGACATGGGGTGGGGGTAGTGACAGAAGACCCCCTCTTGCTCCATCAAACCATGCCAGACATTGACATACGGGGGAGTCATCAAACTAATTGTTGTTTGAATTACCTGTTATGATCTGATGACAAATCTCCTCCTCTCCTGCCATTGGAGCAGAAAATGTAGCCTGGATTGGCATGATGTTAGCAAGTGTGTAAACCACGCTTCAACAAGATGGATAAATGCAATTATTGGCTAGGCCAGGAGAGGGAAAATCCATTTAAAGCCCGAAACGCTAACCAGGGGCCGTGGTTAATTCATTTGGCCAATTTGTGGGTGATGTACGAGTGTCGTGGCACATTAGTCAAGGAGAGAGAGAGTGTGTGTATGTGTGTATGGGTTTACGCATGTGTGTGTTATCGGGGGTGTTTCATTGGAGCTGTCTCCTTGAAGCACCTCCTTTTTCCCATCAGCCCCCCTCCCCCCCTTCCTACCCCGTCATTTCAGTGGATAATACAAATGGGGCATGAGCTCTCAAATGACAAAAAGATGCACTGAGAGCAAAAGAGCAGGATTGCAGTTCAAATGAGCCGGGAAGAGGGCCACGCTCCGTAAGGCGGCTCACTCAACGTGGCCTAACACCCCCCCAGAGTCTTCAATCATGGCTAGTCAACCAACTAAATCACTCAGGGTGTGAGGAAGACAGGTTGAGGAAGCAGTACTTGGTTAGAAGCTTAGTCATTCCAAAGTAGGGACCTCACTGACCTAGTTTGACTCTGGCGTTCTTCATGAACTCTCCTAGGTTTACAATTAAGTTACAATTACTGTATAGAAACTGCTATTTACTTGAGGCATGCAAAGCTGAGGCCACTCTGACGGGCGGCTTGCCATCACCTCTGCATGCCCATTTCCGCCCATCTCATTATCCTTCTGAAAGACACGACAGTATTGAGCAACCTTTGAAGAGGACTGTTGTCTTCCCCTTAAAGGACAGCAAACAGAAAGTCCCTCATTCTGGGGAATTTCTCTTTTTGTTACTTCACATGGGTAAACAAGAGTTCCTCTCCTGAGGCCTGTCAATCTGCTTGGCTTACACACTATTGATTTAGAGCAGATGAATATCCTCTACTCCATTAATATAAAGTCTCATTGGTGAGAAACCACTTGACATTATGCAAGATTTGTGGTATGCAAACACGGTGGTCACAGCCCGGGGAACACTATGAAGAAAAAGGCATTGGTTTACAGAGCTCGCCCGCAGATTGAACCAAAGTCTTTTATCAACTCTGAGAGCAAAGGGAAGATTTTGAAAGCAGAAAGGTGTGTGGGCGCCCTCTTGCCCAAGAGTCTGTACTTGGGTGGTTGAGGACTAGGGCTGTGTATTTTGATATAGGGGTTGAGATACAATATATTTTGATACATTGCAATACAGTAAGCAAGGCGATATATTGGGATATTTTTCTTATTTTAGGAATAGAATATATTTTTAGGAAAGCTGTCATTAAGAACTCACCACCATATGCAAACCTTAGCAAAAAATAAATACATAAAAATTGTTTAACCAGAACATCTACATTTTATCTACATTTGCAATAATCAGTCCCTGTAACATTCAACGTTATTGAAACACTTTTTGTGCAGTATGAGTAAAGCGGAAAAAACCAAGTGCTTGCAGGATCCTTTAGTTAAATGTATAAAACAGTTTTTTTTTATAAAAATAAAAATGTATAAAATGTATTTTATAAAAAGACCATACATATTTTTCGACCCTGCTTAAAAGGTTCACAGCTTACTTTTACAATTTTGACATACAATGTCATAACATTTGATCTGAATTAATTTTTTTTTTTTTACATCTGCTTAATATGAATGAAATATACATTTCTTTCAGGATTCCTAAAGAAAACAAAGCAATTGTACAACAATTAAGTGAACACAGATGTTGAACATTCTCAGAACCTTTCAACTTGTTTTTCACAGGTTTTTCAGTTTGTATTTATGTTTGAGCGAGCACCGCCCCAACTGCACAAAACGCACCCACCACGAGACAAAGCTGCAGCCGTGCGGCGACCCTACCGCTCCGGCCGCGGCATGCGCGAGGCTCGTCACACATTTCGCAAGCGGTGAAAGCAAGGTGCCACCTGCATTGCGGTCCCGGGCGGACGTTACCGTGAAAGCCCAAATGATGTCACATTTTAAGCTTTGTACATCGAGGCGGGAACTGGAACAATTCTTTCATCCTCCATTAATGGCAGTGTCCTATATTAACACTAACGATAGTGGCGTGCCTTAATGCTAGTATTTTCTGTCACTGTTTAAGTTCAGAGTTAAACACTGCTTTCTAGCGGTGGGGATACGAACTCAAAATGAAACAGTTATTATAATTTTTTTTTTACATCGATATTCCAATATTAGATTTGGTCACCTGACTGTGTGCTTCTCAGGCCATGAGGTCAGGAAATCAGAGCCGGCAGGGAAGCAGCCAGCCCTGTGCCATTCTCACAGCTGCTGTGCGGCCTTACACACTCGTATACTCAACTCACTTGCCTCTGGGATCGGACTCCAGGAGTGCAACAGCACACTTGAGAAGAACCACTCATGTTGCTTTTTGTGGTCAGATCTTACTGATGCTACTTAAGTGTGTGCAAATTTTATGTTGACAGTCATTTGGTTGCTTCTGTATTATTACAGAATGAAGAACCAGGGATACTTTGGTGGAGGTGACTTCTGTTCCCTGAAGCTCTGTTGTTATTAAAAAAAAAAATAATTTCAGTAGCATCTACGTAAGTAATTCCCAGAATCCTCCTGACTGCAGACAAGAAATTATGATTAATCCCACTGAGCATGTCCCACGGACCCCTTTCTTTTTAGGCATAGTGGTTTGAATCTCAAATTCCCCTTTTCAGCACTCTTGAGGTCCTCTTCTATCTCGGTATCTACCATGTCTTCAACACACAAGAACAACTGCATGCAGCGGCCTATTGACCGATAGTCAGGAAAGGATTAAAACTGACAGCTTGGAAGTTTTGTGGGTGTTGCTTGGATCACTTTACAGCAACGGACATGCCTCTAGACACAACTGCTCCGGTTTGTAGGGAAGCTGCCAGTCTTATCAGGTCCAAGAAGAGGACAAGTATTTTAAACAGCCATTCTATATGAACTAATTTAAGTTGGGCTTAAAATAATTGGATTTTGTGACCGAGTTGTTGTCTTTAGCCATGACCCTGTGCCCCCTGTCTTATAGTAGCTAAGAAGCAATAATTAAAACCCTAAGTCTGGGAGCGCAAAGACGTAATTCTGCCTTTGCCTCGTTGTGTTTAAGAAATGGAAAATGTTAGTGTTATGTTATGGTGTGGCTTGAACCCAAATGGTTAAATGTAGATTTACTGCTCCAGTGTTGGGCCGAGGAGCTGCTCCCATCTGCGGCACAAAGTCTAGCCACCCAGCATGGAATACGACACCCTGGGGCCCAGCCAGAACATGCACCAATCAGACATACATTAACACCAAGCAACACAACAGGTGAGCAGTCAGGCCCTGCTGCAAGCCAAGAATACAGGCTCCAAATATTTTTATTGACTTTCTTAAGGACTATGGCTTATATACTCATTACTCTCTCTAAGTTTGGAGTTTTGTATCAGTTCTGTCAAAAAAATGTTTATGGTAATTATTTGTTTATTGGCACAGAGGTGCGTCTCTTTCCCAAATGATGTCGCAAGCTGTAATTTATGTTGAGGGAGAGATTGGGAGATTGCATAGTTTAACGCTCGGGGTGCTGTGGTCTGGGACTCTGGAAGAGGCGACCGCTAATTGTTGACAGAAGCTATGGGCAGAGGAAAAGAAGAGGGAGAGACAGACAGAAAGAAAGAATGGGTGAGTGAGTGAGAGAAAGAATGAATGGTCTCTGGCAGTAAGGTTGTGGACTCTATCTCAGTGTTTGGTTTTCAGGAAAGAGTGGATTCTTGGGATGTTCCCTAAAGACAAACGGCGGTGCTGAGCAAAGCCCATAAACCAAACATGCTCCCTCTTTTAAGAAAAGAACTCTCGTCACTTCTCAATTGTGCTTGTTATGTGGTTAACCAAACCAAGTTGGTTGGAAATGCCTTGTCTGGTAGAGGAATCATATTTTTTCGTTTGTTTTTTCACAACAGATAATACGGGTCTGCATTTGCTTGCACTGATTAGAATATTATTCATTTAAAACAAATCCGACTTTACACTTCCCGTCTTCACGCCGTCTTGATCTCTGTCACAGATGCTCGACAGGAGGGCACATCTGCTTTCGCTAGCATCTCGTGCAAATCCCGCTCGGCGGTGTTGTTGTGTTTTGCTATAATTTAGCAAATAACATCAGTAATGATTCAATTGGGCATAAAGTCATTGGGTGACGGCCTGTTTGCCATCTGTCTGATGGGATTACTGTTTCTATGTAATTAAAAGTGTGACCCCGTGGGGAGGATGGTGGAAGGCACAAGGCTGAGTGGTACACCCGCTAAAAGGAGGAGGGGCAGCCTTAGTTCAGCACTAAAGATAGTACGCGCAACAGAGCGCTGCAGAAGTTCCAAGCTCTTTACATGGATGTGCACAAACATGGATGTGTGTCAGACCCCTGGCTCGTTTAACTTCAATTTAGTTGTGTAGAGCAGACACCCAAAGTCGGAGTGATCCCTGTGTGCATGCAGTGTGTCGGAGAGAGGTGGGGATGCGGGCTCCTGCTTTTACTCTGATTTCACCTGGGGTTTTGTTTGGACTCTTGAGCTTCAGTTTCTCTTGGACACTTTCCAGAGACTACAAGCCTGGCTTTTTTCAAGGCTCCCTCAGAACTAAAGTGAAAGGCCCTGGTCAGGCCTGGAATTGGATTTCAGATTTGATCTTGTTGAGCGTAGTAAACAGAACATTAAAGGCAAGAACATGGTACCTAATGAGTGGATGTGTGTCTGGGTGTGTTTGAGTGATGCTTCCCTGCCACTGCCCAAATCAACAACATCCTTGTTTCTCTTTTTATCTTATATCTTTATATGTATACAAACATATACAAAATTTTTTTATATAAAAAATAATACTAATATTTATGGTTCCAGTTTATTATTGTTATTTTAACTGTATTAAATAATAGTAATAGTAGTAGACCTATAACAGTGATTATATAAATTAGGGACGCACCGATACCACTTTTTCCAGAACAAGACCGATACTTTCATTTTTGGTGCTTGTTGATACCTGTATTTTCACAGCATTTGTAATTTTTTTCTTCAAATATTGTGTACAGAAATAAAATAATAATAATTATAATAATTAGGTCTGGGCAATATGGCAAAAAACGTATCACTATAATACAGTGAAAGTTGAAGAAACCAAAACAAAATAAATATCTAAATATAAAAATGTATTTCTTAGTTTCTGCATGCTTTAATTAGTGATATTGTTTCAAATCAAGAAACAGGTTTGGGTTGCTTGATAATATTAAGAATAACAATATCACTTTTTGACTCTTAGAAATGCACATTTGATAGTATCTTGAGTTAGGATGCAGATACAAATTTTTATTCATTATCAAAATCAGTAACATCTGTAAAAATTGCAGCAACCTCGGTTTTGTATGGTTAAATTTATTCTTTTTTTTAAATTAAGCTTTGGTCTCCCATAGAAGCATACATTTAAACTATGATAAACACCACCGGTTAAAACCACACATATAGGTATTATGGTATATAAAATATAACTTTTTGGTATTTAGGTAGCCTATTTTCATGAAAAACAGTAGTCCAAAACATTCAGTATAAAATGCACACATGCAATATCTTAATCACACATACATGCTACGATAATATACCATTACTCCTATGATAAAATTCATTAGGAATCCATGGTAAATGATGGCGATGTGTAGATTGAAAAGCCTTCTGATTTTCTCGTTGCACACAGTGTTTTTCCTGATTTGGCTATAAACTAGTTTAAAATCACAATGGCATTTGTGTGCATCGCTGATTTCAAGCACTTCACACTGGATCTCACAGCACTGCTTAATGCTTGCGTGACCAAGTAAACATCTGCTCTAGTGAACTTACCCTGCACGGCAGTTTGAACTTTGATCCGAGCCGATAAACGGTCTGTGCGGCGCGATTCAAATGAGTTGTGTTGTTTCGTTCTGCTTTTAGCATAATGCTTTTAACATTATATTGAACATTTCTCGAAATCTTCATATTGTTTCATCAATGAAAATTATATAGTCATAATTATCGTTATCTTATCGTCTCCTCACCATATAATTATAATAACAATAATATTATGGACCATGTTATTTGGTTTCATTTAGCAAACAGATATTACCTTTAGTTATTTCCACCCTTAATTATAGCTAAACTTTTGTTACTTTCACTGTTCATTTTAATGGTGCATTTAGCTGCTCCATTGCAGCAGCTCATTACTGTAATCACATAATGCAGGGAACCACTCATTATAAATTATACAAGTGCACGCATACTATTTTGGTGATATAATTTGCTTCACATGTAGAGTACACAGACCCTCTCTTATGAGTAAAAACCCGAAGTATACTTTGGCCTTAAAGCAAGATAAACATACGCATTGCGCGCACATTGGTATTGGTGCAGAATGAGAAAAATGCTTACAGCCTAGCGCACTTCACACTGATTGATTCCCTTATGCTTTAAATAAAGTTGTGTATGGTTGACGTTTAAAATAAATGTTTATAGTGAATGCCCCTATAAATTTGTTTGTTTTATATTTACGATTTAGTTTTATTCCAAATGCATGCATTAATGGAGCGAACAGCAATTAAGATCATGAAACAGAAGTGTGCGCTCTCAGACTCTCTCTCTCGCTCACCTTACGTCAAATAACTTTAGTAACTTGTGCATTGTTTTACTTACTTGCATTTGACACATCCGACCAAACTACTAATTTTTCAGTGATGTCTGTGAGATATTCATTTGACAAGCTCGCGTATCTGTGCAGCCGCGAACTCAATCCACTCTGACACACTCTGCTTGTCAGCTTGCGCACATCCGCTATACGGGTGTGAATATAGAATGTTTTACATTATATTAATTACTTACATGCACTTCATAGACAACCTTAATCTCTAACAACTCCATTCGGCTCTCTGTTGTTCTGTTTTCAGTGTAAAGTTTTCTGGACACAGCCCTATTTGCATTCTGTTCGGTATTAGGGCATTTTTATTAGAATAAGAGCGAAATGTCGTGTCCGATATCGGTATCGGTGCATCCCTAATATAAATAATACATTTATATATTTTTGAAAAAAGTTAGATTTTTTTTTACATAAGTATAAAAGTAAAATATACAGTATAAAAGTTAAGTATATCTATGTCTCTCCTATATTCATACACAAACAGGATGTGGGTTTGAAAAAGACATTAGAAAAGTAACCAGGAAAGACAGGATGGCGCGTCTCGATCATTTAGTCTGGCAGAAAAATAAAGTTTGGTGAAGAAAAATACTCGAACAAACAAAAATAACTGGCTTAATTAGCATGGCAGGCTATGGTGCTGACTCGGTGTGGTTGACCAGGCATGACCAAGGTGGCACTGGCCATGGGCATAGGGCCAAATGTACAGGGAAATTACAGGGTGCCCAGGCAAGAAATAGAGACTGTGCGGCTTCCCTCTCATATTTCGCCATATCTCTAGCGTAGCTACATATTTTAGCATGCAATAACCCTTGGCCTGTTTTCTGGACTTATTTGTCCCCCTTACAGCCTCTTTATTTCTGCCTTTTAGACCTTTTCTTACTTTCTCCCCCACCCCTGCCATTATGTCTTTTTCTCTCCTCCCAGTGTGTACTCTGATTACCTCTCCAAACTGGCAATAAGTTGATTGCTTTACAGAGATGATGTAAGCCCTTGCCCTAGGGTACATCAGGTTGGCTTTCGCCTGCTTTATCTTGTAAAGCCTAAATTAACAGCTGGTTTGGTTTGAGTTCTTCTGGATCTGACTAAAGGATTAGGCTTCGTTCTCATGTGAGTCAATCTGGTTTGATTTATTGCAGGTCTATCAAAAAAGATCAATGGAGGCCCTTTTGAAAGTAAATCCTTAATCGCTCTTTGCACTTACGTGTCATCATTGTGAGTTTTCTCTCCCTCTTTCTCATTCCCTGCCTGTCTTCCTCTGGCTCTCTTTTCTCCTCGCTTTTTTTTTTTCATTTCTTCTTGGGAACACAGCGATCGGGAGTGTCAGTGGTATTTTGTTGTTATACGGGATGGATTTTTTTGCTCTCATTAGCCGTCCATCAGCGCAGCTCATATTGAAGCCCAACTTTCCAGGCGCTGGCCCCGATGGCAACTCACAATTCTACCTGTACGTGTCTACACATCCCAATGCCCACAAAACCTATGGATGAATGAGAGTATGATCATTTTAAAGCATGGGCCCTTGTTTTTAATTTTTCTTACTGTCATTTTCAAGAGTACCTTACAATCAGATTGGTCAGCAGTTTAAAATGAAGTCCCAGCATCATTTTATTCATAGGGAAATTCATGTAAAGTTAAGTCTTGGAACATAACGCAGTTCTTAAGAAGCATTTTGAACTCCATACATTGCATTTTAGAATTGTGACATTTATAAGAGGTGCAGTGGCCAAAGGTGTCTGGTTGGCACAAATGTACATAATGACAATAAGTGCAGCAGCCCTTGGATGACCTGGAAAGTGAAACGGGATCTGCTTATCTTTAATATTCCTCCCCTCTCATTCCCAGTTTCTTTCACTTGTTCATTCTCTCCATTCTTTTAACAACAGGCCTATTATCCACAATCATTTTTTTCCCCTCCCTCTCAAGGCCATGACTCTTAAAGAATCTGGTGCTGGAGCGGAGACACGGGCATTGCCTGCCTGACGGGGAGCCATACAAACACACACTGACCCACTACGACCGGTAATTGTGGTCAGACAGTATCTGTGTATCCACTTGAAAAAAGAATCACGTATGCCGTTTTCAAACACAAGTGAAGGGGAATGGGTAAGACGGTCAGTATAGCAGAGCAGTAGAAATTATACTGTTGTAGAACTAGTGAGTAATTGAGAATTCAAGGTCCGGAGAAAATGTGTCTCTTTCTTTTCCTCATTAAGTGGTCCTGTACCAAAATGGCACACTTACAATCTCAAGGACTTGAAAAAAGCTGCATATCGAAGTCCTTAAAACTGTAGGGTGTCCTACAGTTATTTTATGCTTGAGAAGGATCATTTTAGTTAATGAGTTCATTCATTTTGTTGATTTCAATGGACCTGTTTAAAAAAAGTAATCACTCAAGTGTTCACAGAAGTCCCTGCATCATTTTACGTGTATTTTTTGATAGTGAAATTAATAATTATAATTATTGACATTATTTATTTATTGACACTATAGATGTTTTCAGATAAATTCTTTTCAGAAACAGATTTACTCCAATGAGCATGTTTAACTTTTTTTTTTTTTTTTAAACCTTTTTGAAAGAAAACTTATCAGGCATATCAGAGATCACTATTCCTGCAGCATTTCTTCTGTTTTCAGTACTGTCCCCCCCTCATTCTTTACAGACACAAATATTGTGTATTGTGGCGTGTGTGATTCTTCATGTGTGTGTGGTGATGAGAAAAGCTTAGGCAGATCGATGTCAAGTTCAGGTGTGTCCTCCTCCCTGGCTGGCAGAGCAGGGCCGAGGGGCCGAACAGGCAGGAGGGAGGGAGGGAATTGACAGGGTACGTGGGAAGGAAGAGCTCGCTGTCAGCCAGACAGACCTCTTAATCCTATAGCCCTGGGGAAAGGGTGTGTGTGCTTGCACGTGTAGACCTATATTTGTGTGTGCAAAATTTTCAAGCAGGGGTTAGTTGGTTTAAACCCCTCAGCTGAGCCTATTGTTTCCTACATGTGGGTCTTGTGCCTGTCTTTGTGTTGTTTTGTGAAGGACAGCGTTTTATATGGCCAGTGTTTGCTGTAAGTCAGACGTCGTCTTGTATATTTATGGGGAAAGGGGGTGGAGTAAGTGGATCTGTCAGTGAGTTATCATACACATTTTGCGCCCAAAAGCCTTACTTTCTCTTGGCACGCCCTCATTGTTTTCAACACTTCACTGTAAAAAATTCAGAAAGGAGCGATTGCATCACCTCCAGAATTCATTAAAGTAAAGCACACTATTTAGCCACATTCCATACAAGCCTGCTGTCTCTAGTACCCTCTCTCTCTCTCTTTCTCTCACTCTCTCTCTTTTTGGCATAGACTTTTGCATATATCACCGGCTGCCAGGCTAAGAGCCTGGGACTTCCCCACGCCACACTCCAAGCCTTTGATCCCTTGCTTTGGAGGTAACATCAAAAGGAAAGGCATAGAAAGGCAGCTACTACTGTGAAGTTCAATGTTCAACTTGATGGCTTGGCTGAGGGCTTTTTTTTCCCTGTACTGCTTCCCCCAACTGACAAAAACACACAGTTTGTAGCCAATGCTTTTTTTCCTGTGCATGTTAACCTTTATAGAACACATCTGTAAAAAAACAAAACCCACCCCCAAAACCATATAAATCTGCATGTCCATGTCTTGCAGCCTTGCATGAAGGAGGCTTTGGAAATGGAGCCGGAGCATTGTTAACGCAGCGTTGCAATGAGTTGCATCAAAATAAATGAGTAGATTGTAGAGAGGATACAAGGCAGAGAAGTCAGCTTCATGCAAGTTCATGTGCACACGTCATCATCAACTGTCAGAGTCTGTTATAGGGTGAAACAAAGCATTGTGAGTTGGTTTTCAGCACACTATTATGATGAAACAAATGATGTTGTAACTGAACCATTGCTGTTTATTAAGGTCCTAAAGCTGCTGTCAGACTAGAATTTCACGCTTTTCATACACATGGAAACATAGGACAACAAAAACTCCAACTTATTGTCCATTGTAGTGTCCAGGAAAATTTGCATGCTCAAAGTCTAATTTGACCAAGGCTTAAGATATTTCCATATTGGGATGTTTCCATTAAATTTTAATGTTAAGTCCTGGTCTGTTGGTATTGCTACTTCGACGACCAAGACTTCCTTGATCAGCCAACTTATCCACAAATGCTATTATGTTTTTCATTAAATACTTTACAATGCTGATCCACCTTGAATTGGCATAAATCTACCTGAGTCAGATAAGGCACACTGTTTATTTAGTCGATATGAATTCATGCATCTTAAGATGTTTTCTTTCATCAGGGAGAGAGTTGCATGAGCTTGACAGTATAATACAGGTGCATCTTATACATCTTATGAATAGACCTCTTAGACTTGACATGTCTGGCATGTGTTATTGTTTAGCTAAGAGTAGAGATTAGTTTTCACACTCACACTGCTTTAGTCCCAGCTGCGTCCAGCTACACATGTAGTTCAGCATCTCATCTGTGTAGAACTGAATCAATCATTAGCGAGAAGGGGGTTGCATCGAAGACATTTACCTGAAGATTTTAGATTTGAAAAGAGCTTATATACAGTCAGTAAATTTGCTTATTCTTGTTCCAGTGCCCTGTGACCCTTCTGTTAATGGTTCGAGAAGACAGGTCTGTGGTTTGCCCAAGAAAGACAGAGAGTTGCTTAAAGAGTGCATTAAAGATTCAGCAGTAATTGCTGTGTGTGATGGTGTCTGTTGCTGCTGTTTGTGGATGGATGTCTGTAGTAATTAACAGAGAGGTGGAAGAGGGGTTATGTGTGTTCGTGAGACTTTTTTTTTTTTTGGTGGTGGTAGGGGGTGCATTATTACAAAATCATTACTACAGTTTATTTGGAGGTGAAGGGTGTTCTTCGTGGGGTGCAGAAGAGAAGATAGGGGTCACACCATCACCCACGGTGCTTTGCCCGTGGCTCCCACCACATGACCTTCCCTGAGTCTTATTGTCATCTGTGCCTCCTCCATTTTAATGAGCTATATTAACCAATTCTTTATTTATTTATTTATTTATTAGGGAGCAAAATAACGGCATTGTCCCTGATGTTATTTGTTTTATAATGCACAGGTCAGTGGCATTGTTACTCTTTGCCTGCCTTATGCCAGTAAAAATGATCAAAAAGTACCCAATGGATACATAACCAATCAACAAATTAAAATTTCATGTAGTTAAGAGCGAGATTGGTCTGAATTGACCTGCCTGTAGTATATGTGGTAGATTGAGCACGTTTTGATGTTCCTTGAGTATGGTTTGGGTTTGTATTATAGGGTAAAATCAAAAGGGTGTCCTACATTGACGCTTTTGACCTGCAACCATTTTGAATTTTGAGGCAGATAATGGTGCTCAGATACACTCAGGGACCAGACCTTATGAATATGGAGTTTGCTTCAAGGTTTATTTGTGTGTGTGTGTGTGTGTGTGTAGGTTGAAACCCGTTTGAAGGTTGTTGTTGCTGCAGGAGGTGAAAGTAGTTTTTATTTTGAACTTGAGAGTGTGCACTAGTGTGGTAATTACCTCCTCGTGGTGGCCAGGGGTGACCCCTATCTATACAGTAAAGCTGATCCACAGCCAAGAGTGTGTGTGTGTGTTTAAACGTGAGGTCCAAAGTCCAAACTCCATGCCAACCCAATGTTAACTCTGCAGAACCTGTGAGCAGGCACACCTAGCGCTAAGCCCTGCGCCCAGGCTGAAGATCACGTAGCTGGTAAGTAGGTCAGTGAATGAGATTCCACGGGGTAGAAATGAGACCTCTCTTGGTGTTGAAACACTGCAGGCTGTGCAACTGTGCAGCTATTGGGTGTGTTGCTAGGCCTTAGCTGCCTGAATATCTCATTATGGGCCCTGCTGGAGGAGACACCAGCCACGAAGAGTAAAGCCTGCAGGGCTATTTATAGACTGCTCTTAAGGGGCCCATAATCACCCAGAAGATAGAGAGAAGAAGAGGAAGAAAGAGTAGAAAGGGGTGGGGGGGGGGGTTCCAGTTATGGAAATAATCCCCAAAAAATATACTTCAAGAGTCTCATCAAAATAATTGTACCCAACCATATAAAATTACAATTTTATGACCAAAAGGAAGCCTAGTTGCCTTCCTCACAGCAAACTAAACACTAATATTGGGCTAATGTTGTCTCACATGATTAATATTCTTGAGACAAAATTTAAAATTTAATGTCTCCTTGAAATAAAAAGAAAAACACTGCCTAAAAAGACACATGAACTTGTTCCTGCTTAATAGAAATATTAATGGATCAGCAGTCCTTTGGTGTGCAATCACCAAATGCTATGTCAGCCTACTTGGACTTTAATAGAGGAACACTGTCACCCTGTCCAACTGTCTCCATGAGAGACAGTTTGTTTGTTTTACTGCCTCCTCAAGCAAGGAGGACAGCTGCTCTTAAAGAGCTAGCTCTGGCTTTGAGGCTTGGCAGAACTTCTTTATGGCCTTACTTATTCGTAGTATGTGCACACTAAGACAGTACCTAACACATTCTGAGCGCTTCAGGTGAATTAGCTGCTGTTTGTCTAATACACAAGCCAACACCTGCTATGTAAACAGATCACAAGCATGGCCACCTGTATCTCGTGCTACTGTGTTTGAGATGCTGGATCAGATAATAATAATTTGCAAATTGGGAATGGTTTAACTAAAATGTTCTTGAACTATCTCTCTTAGTTGAAGAGATGTTGAGGTCCTTGCATTACTGTGGCACTTGAAAACTTAAACAGATACTTCACCCAAAAGAATTTGGGTGAAGTATTTTGAAAGAATATTTTGAAAGAACATTGAGGTCCAAATCATGGAGCCGCATTGGCTTTCATTGTTTGTACATACAGACAGACAGTCAATTTTTGGGTCAGTTATCTCCCTGTGGGATAGTAGAGTTAGCCAAAGATACTTGTGCCATTATTGTATTGAATGTTTTGTACAGATAGCTAACTTTAAACTCAAACCATTTTTGTGTTTAAACTGTTGTTCTGTGCCCATTATAGCACCCCTTGTGGCAGTGCTGAGAGTGCAATGTGCATTCATGCTATTTTATACAATTTCTGAACAATACATGAAATCAAGCTTGCTTAGCTCGAAGTGTCCATGTTCAAATACTTTTGTAGAGTATGTTTTAGACTTAAGTTTCAAAAGGTACCTGCCTCGTCAACTGTTTGGAAGATCAGTTTTAGAGGCAGTGTGAAAGAAAAATGTCAGTGTGAGTTTATTATGAAGAGGGCCAAGGTGAGAGGTGAGGGGATGGAGGAGATCAGGCTGGGGTCTCTGGCTCTGTGCTGTCAGAGTGCTGAGAACCCCCCAGCGGTTTCAGCTTTGGAGTAAATACGGGCCCGGCGGACCCTCTCCCGCCCCAGGGCAAACAAACCCCAGGCCTGCCCACATTCCAGCTTTATTTTCCTGGTTGCAGAATGCCTGAGGCAGTCTGAGCTGGTGGGGTGTTCTTTTCTCTTTTTTCATTTATTTACTCATAAAATGTGTATTAGAAGAACTAAGCAAGTGTGAAGAGCCTTCGTGTAGACTAACTTTCAGTTTCATCTAGTGTTGAGCTACTCCTCCTCCTCCTCCTCCTCCTCCTCCTCCTCCTCTACCCCCCTACCCCTAGCCCCCTCCTCCAGCATGCTTCCATCCATCTGAAATGAAGGCTATTTGAATGTTTCAAGCAAACATACAAAGACAGACGCACACACACCCAAACACATGCTTTCTCTCAATTTTCTCGCTCTCTCTACCTCTCTAGAGATGGGAGTCTCACAGATGGGCAGATCCCTTCTCTTTGGATCAGTGAATTTCAAAGAGCCTGTCTGGATCATTATTATGTCCTTTCCCCAAAAATTGTTTCCTCTTGAGAGAGCAAGTGTATTAAGTGCGAGTCTGTATGTATCCATGCCTGCCTGTTCCTCAGCACCTGTGAACAAAACAATGGGCTTTTTATTGTTGCTTGTTCAGTGGGAGTGGTATTTATCATATTTCTTAAGCAAACTTGTGTGGTTCTCCATGTGAACCTAGTAACAAGCACTCTTAAACATACTCTTTTTAGATTCTAATAGTGTTGCCACTTTTATTTATAGAGACAGGAAATAACAAGAAGGTGGTGGGAGATGTGACCAGTAGGTGTGACCTGATCTGCACTCAAACTTGGGTCACTGCTCTGTTCAACATGTTAGAGCATGCACACAAACCACCAGGCCACAATTGATCAGTCAATTTCGGTGTCTTAGCTTAAATAATGTCTTGTTTTATTATTGCAATTAGCAAGAAGTCAGCTCTCACACCCTTAAAGCATGTGTGGATATGGTGATGGTTAAGTAAACATTTGGATGCATGTGTCATGTATGTTAGTAGCTTTATTTGTTCTTAACCCCTCTCCACAGATGGTCTGGGATCTTCTGAGCCTGATTGAGCATCTCTAGTGGGAAATTAGCTCACTGAGTGCCTGTTAGACCCCCTTACACCCTTTTGTCTTCAGGTTTTCCTATGTACATTGTTAATGTGGCTGGAATGCTTTCTAATGCATTGGTTCATCCCACGCCAGACAGCTGAAAATAGATCCACAGATATCCTTAGCCTCTCTGACAAAGTAGGCATCTGATTTGTCTGATTGTGGATAAGCCTTTGCTCTTAATCCAAAAACAAATCGAACACACAATTTACATGGATTAAATTTGGTTATCACATTCAGTTTTGTTTGCTCTAGTTTACTTACTGTTGCAAATGCTTCCATAATCCAGATGACTTTAGCTGTAGGCCTAACATTAAAAACTGGATTTCTGGTTTGGAATGATTTTCTATGAAAAATAACAGGTTTCTGCAAAGGTCAGGTTGCAAAATTCAACTCCAGATCCAGTTTAGGTGAAAAGATTTTGCCAGAAGACCTGATAAAGCAACTCGTGGTCTTTGGTGTTTTCAATCTCTCTGTCTTTCTGACTCCCTCTCGCTCTCTCTTTCTCCCGGAAGTCTCCAGGCAATAGAGGGACAGAAAGAGTTCATCCCTTTTGGAGGATTTAAAGGGGTTCCTTGTCTTTCACTCCATCAGGGACAATTGAGTCATTCATTTCCATTGTAGCTGTGCTGAGGCAAGGCAGGAGAAGGCGCAGCAAGGCTTGAGGGTTTGCTGATGGGTGGGGGAGGAAAAGAGGAGCCCCTGCTGTTGGGGCCCCAGGACAGAGTAAGCACTCTGGGTTAGTCTGAAGGCTGAAGGGGAGGGTACTAAGTTCTCCAGAGCTCCAGAGCAATTTGTCACATCAGAATAGCACTTGAGTTATGTGGAAGGGGGCCTCCTAGCTGGAGAGTTTTTAGTAGGCAGAGAAGAGGCAGGGGGAGGTCAGAGGTCATGGCCTTCTCAAACCCAAGTGGTGCGTCCGTCAGCAGGCCAGGGGTGGTGTAGGGGGTTGGGCTGCGAGGGAACACTGATGGGACTTTGGCACTGGTCTAGGCTCAGCTTTCCTTGGCATGCTTGTAAAACCTGCAGGAGGGATTAGACCAAGGGAAAGGTCTGAAGTGGATACGCCTGTCAGAGTATGTGCACTAAGCTTTCAGCACTTAGACTGGCAAGGTGTCACCTTTCACCCCATCCAAATTGCGCTGGAGCACAGGATATTACCTGGTCCTACCTACCAAGATATATACCTACCTAGTCCTACATGCGCACACATTTCAAACTAAACCTTATTTTTTTTATTTTTACATGCTATTTTTGTATTAAATGAGCTGGTTCTTAAAAATGTGGTTTTCCTGCCCACTTGTTAACAATATGCTTCAATATCCCAGCAACCAGTTTGATTATTCGGAGGTGGGTATGATCAAGTTAAGGCCAAGGTAGGAGTCCAAAAGATCCTCCAGACTGGAACACAGGAATGCATCCTGCTGTGAATCCAACCCTAATTAGCTCTGATTCAGTCCTATTCTTGAAGACACATGAACAGCCTTACAACTACAGCCTAATTTCATGGGCATTTGATTAAATAGCGAGCCACAGAACCAGGCTTTTTTTTTTTTTCACTCTTTTTCTATCTTTGGCAAAGTGGAGCTTGGAATGTCCTCATAAGAAGAGTAAAATCTCAAAGGATGCCTGACAAGGTCAAACAAACTCCACCGATAGGCTGTAAGAAGGGAAGGCGTGAAGCTGTTTGAACCCTGAGAGGTTGACCCTGATTGGCCGGATCTGGTCAGACATGGGAATGGATTTGATTCTGATTTGTGTCTCACTTGGGCCAAGTTTTTTCAGTTGATTTGAAGCCCAGTGGTTGATGTCCTGGCAGCATCGGAGGCCAAGTTACAAGGCCGACTGACTCGTCAGAAGTTTCCATTGGGGATGTGATGAAGTATAGCACAGCATGCATTAGGCCTAAAAAAGAGCACAATTTTTTATGCAGAGAGTACACTAAATTCATTTTTCATGTTATGGGCCCAAGACTGCATCCAAAATTGTGCCAAGGTTAAGAAATTGAGCCCCAGCTGCTGTGTCTACCCCACCTTCTTTCTTTCTTTTTTTTTACATCTGTCCACCATTCCTCCATCCTTCTGTCCTTCCTTCATTTCTTTGTTTCTTTCCTTCTGTCTTTTCCATTCAACTTAAATGCTTCCTTAAATATTTTGACATCAGCCAAGCCCACATGCAAATCCACTCAACTCTCCTATTTTGTAACATAGATGGTTTGAATGCTAATTTGAATTTATCTTGGCATTGAACAGAGCAGCGGTTTCCAATGGTCACTTTTTTACCTCAGTGTTTGTTGCTCTTCAGACTTCCCATAATAACAGCAATCAGGGCCCAGTTAACCCCTGACCTGTGCATTTCTGTTAATACAACAGCCACACTTCAAGTTTGTGGACCCTCACACTTTTCCTGATGAGACACCCATGACTCAGATAGCCGAGTCTTAAAGCTTGTTCACACTGAGGATGAATATCGCGTGTGATTATCACCAACATTTAACTCCTCGTGACGAAACAAATGGCGCCAATGTGAGTGTGTACACTGACATGCAAAACGTGAGGCGTAAAAGCATATTTAAAAAAAAAAAAAACACCTTTGGTTTGGTTTGCTGAACCATGTTAAAAACTGGCTGACCAATGAGATTGGCGCTTTTGTTCCCGTTCCTGGAGCTGCTGACGTTACAGTAAAACACGATTTAGTGGCGCTCATGCACAAAATGTTCTTGCCCAGCAGACTTGATACCTAACGATAAAGAGGAAGTAAGTAGACCAAGAAGATGAATTGAGGTGAGATAAATGTAGAGTTGTTATGGAGATGAATTACAGATCAATAAAGATTCGATGTGTACCAGGGTATTTCTGTTTTTCATTAAGCGCCATCTAATGTCAGGAAGTGAATTTGCATGTTCACTCGGCTCATCGCCAGTTGAAATCGCTTGGGTATTAACACAAAAGATGCATCGAAAGACTTCGCTGATAAGCGCATGCGATCATAGTCCCAGTGTGTACGAGGCTTAAGTCATGTTCACAATCAGCCAGTTGTCTGTAAGCCTCTACGGAAACAGGTTAAAAGTTCACTTACTGTGTGCTAATGGACTAAGGACATTAGGCACACCAGTTCTGGGACAGCAACAGCAGTTTTGTAATGGGCCCAGCATGTGATCTCCAAATGAGAGGTCACTCAGGCACACAGGATACATTTAAAGGGGTGATCTCCTAAGCAGATCCTGCAGTCCATGGGTGAGAACAGACACGTCCTTAGAGAATGTGTCCATCAGGGTTCAGGGCTTGGAGTTAGAATGAAGATATAAAAGGCAGAAAAAAATAGAATGACTAACTTCATGTCAGCGGAATAGGAAACTCAGACTTTCTTCTTTGAATGCAGCATATTTTGGGCATATGTCTATTACAAACCATATGTTCAAAATCGGTTTTCATATATATTGAGCTTTCAAAAAATAATTTGATTTTACAGATTAAATTAAGGGTTTGAAAATGTCATGGTGCTCTTCATGGTGATTATGGTAATTATTTTCATCTGTTGGCTGTAAGAGTGATGTAAGGGTTCATGAAAGAGCTGTTTGCCTGTGTCTTATAAACACCTCTTATAAAGCCCAGGTCAATCATTCACGGGGACAGTCGCTGCAGTGACTCAATGCCACACCCTTATTATGTTTACAGGGAAAAAATGAACACATAAAGTCCACCTGAAAATCCAGAGGCCAATAAAACATTTGTGCATGAATGATTAATACAGGAAGAAGAATCAACACATTCACCTGAATGCATTTGAGTGTGTGGTTCAAAATGTGCTGTTTTTGTAAACAAGTAGCATAAAATGTAAATTCATCTTAACACCAGTAGTTTCTGTTTTTTTAAGAAGCTCCACCTCATGCATCATTCTACCTTGGATTTTTTTTGACACAATTTAATTTTGTTTACTTTTACTTTCTATGTCACACTTTTTAAATTTAATTATTTTTTTTTAGATACTTTAGCTCTTATGTTGTGTTTCCCTTTGTTTTCTGCATTGTTAACATGTTTTTTCTTTTGTTTTTCTCCATTTTTTTCTTTCTGCCATCCAGTATCTACAGATGAAATGGCCCCTGCTAGATGTTCAAGCAGGAAGTCTTCAGAGTAGACAAGCACTTAAAGATGCCAGGTCACCTTCTCCAGCACACATCGTTGTAAGTAACACCCATGAGTCATTGCATTTACAAAGCTCTTTGTTCTACAGCACAGTCCATGAAAACCAAACTACTTCCTGTATTGTTGGGTTCTTTGGGATTTTACACTCCTCTCCTTATCCACAGCTGTCAATTGGTCTAGTGATCTATAATAACTTTAGACCAGGGATGTGTTTCCCAAAAGCATCATAAGCTTAAGTTGTTAGTAGCTCCATTGGTTTCAATGGGTCTGTGATGTACTTACGCTTATGTTGCTTTTGGGAAACGCAGCCCAAATTGTGTTGGAATATTATATATCACATGGGTGCTTGTTTTGTAATGTGCTTGTCTGTAATATGGCTTCTTCATAAAAACAAGCGGGTGCGATTTCAGTTTAGCTCAACAGTTTTTTCTCTTTGAATGGCGCAAAGTGGCAGAGGGCAAAACCGTCTTTTTACAGTGGAGACGGATAATTAACGCCCATGCTAAGCTTGGTTCAGGCAATGAGTGTCTGGGATAGAGATGCTATGTTTATTTTGCAGTTTTATATGCTGGATCCGTGAGTGCTGTTATCCGTGTGCTTAACTCTAAATTTATCACTCTTTTAAAATCTATAGACGATAAGGCCTTCAAGGTTAGACACGCGGTTCGGGGAAAATAATGTTACCATGTTAAATCATCAGGTTATTGATTCCTTTCCTTGGACAATAGACAAAATTTTATTTTGGTCTTTCCATTTTGACGCAGGAGTTTGGGGGCTTCACTGCGTTTCCATAGTTACTGGAAGCAACAGAGTACCTCCAAGGTCATGTTTAGGAGTATAAGACAATAATCCATTGAATCCAGGATAATATTTTGTCTGAGAGAAGAACACATTTTGAACATACAGGACTGAATTGTATTAGTTGTTCTTACTTTAAATAGGTGGGGGTTGTTTGGTTGGTTGTTGACCATGTTTTTGTGGTATAATGAAGATTAAATATTCTCAGTTACCTTTAAAGAGTCTGCGTGGAATCAATGTTGTTTTTTGTTTTGTTTTCATTTTTTTTTTATATGTGCCCGTTTTCTTTTATTTTTTGAGACCATGTATGTAAGATTATGCTCCTAGAAGTTGACAAAATAACGTTTTAACTTTTTATTCATGCAGACTTTCTCTTCTCTAATTTGCTGCTTATTAATAGTAATGAGGTTGTTCAGTGTAGGATTAGGGATGTAGAATATAGTCATGCAGATTATGTGCTTTAGAAGTACTTATAAACAGCCAATATGTTATTAATAGGCATGCTAATTAGCAACTTGTGAGAATTGGTTCATATACTAAAGTGTTATCATATTTTTATGTTTTTTTTTTCCACTTTTGTTGTCTAATGCAATTTTAGATAGACTATCGTTTAAAAGTTTGAGGTTGGTAAGATGTTGAAAGGTTTTGAAAGAATTCTCATATTCTCACAAAGACTGGATTTGTTTGATAAAAAATACAGTAAATACTAGCTGATGAATGAAGTGGCAACTCTATAGCTGGTAGTAAACTATTTTTACATTTAAAAGTAGGGTAGCCATCCCATGTGCTTTTTTTAAGAGAAAGAGAAAAATGATTGTCCTCCCTCTCTGAATCATTAAATGTGTGGGAGGTAGTTAAGAACAGGCTCAGGTAAATACTGCACTTGAGTTTTATCCCTCTGACTCACGAGGCTGTAAATGCTTATCGGTACAGAGCAGTTTTCTCTATTGCCTTTTAAAACAGCCCTAAAGACCTACAGCAAGAGAGTAAGATGTATATTTTGCTCTGTATGGTGTATGGCTGTGTGGTTTGGCTAGTTAGCATATAAGGTTGTTTATTTATTTAGTTCATTCATACAATTCGTATCGGTTTAAATAAAACCTAACATGGTACTTATTTCTTCATCCTTTCTTCTTTCTGTCTCTCTTGCTCTCCCATTCTACTCTTTCTCTCTTGTGCTGACGTGTGTGTGATTTGATGTTTCCTTGGTTTGCATCATGCCGTTGGTGAATCCATCTGGAGACAGTTGGTATTGTCCGGAATATATAACTGTGGAATGCACTGAGCTCTATACTTATTTATTTCATTTTGCCTCAGGTTGGCGTATATGCTGCCGTACGTGAAGGCCTTATCAATAAATTGTACCGTAAACAGTAGTTTCTCTTCTCTGTCGATTTGGAAGAACACCTGGCCACCTTGACCCATGACTCTGAAGACGCCTGTCTGCCGTGGGCTGATAAGAGAGCGCCGATGGGCATGAGATAAGGAATGTAAGCCGAAGTTCAAGTGACCCAACAATCACCAATAAGAAAGATACAAATGCACAGGTGGACTGCGGGAGAGAGGAGGTGATACCGTAAAAGGGCAGTGTGGAAATGAAGTGAGACCGGTGAAGGAGACACGGAGAGAGACAACAAACAAGTCTAAAAATGTTATATACAGCTAACAGAGAGTGAAGCAGCACACATGAGGCTGTTGCTTTCACACAGCAGCAGAATACTCTTGTCAGTCCTATTTTAGAGTGCTGTATATGGTTATTTTCATACACAGCTCTGTTATAAATTGCATTTTATAACCTAAGTGACTCTTTAAAACTTTTATGGCTATGACGAGAATAGACAAAGGGCTTGACAGTATTTATTCATATAGAAAGTTTTCAAGCTGCTCCTGTGTATGGATGCATGTTTTCTTTATAATATTAATTAAAAACATATTGCTTTAAATTAAAAGTGGTTTAAAAAAAAAACATAATGGAAAATAAATCAGTAAAAAGTTTTTAGGTGGAATTCAACCACTAGTTAGTATGTTGTCAGTCATAAGCACTAAATGTGTGATCATAGAGGTGCTACTCTACGTTGCTCTATTAATAGAGCACAGGAAGTGACCCTCTCGTTTCTGTCCACGCCCATAGAAGGCAGTGCCAGGATGTCTGAAGTACTCAAGAGCCCTGCAGTCTTTTCAAAGCCTGTTAGTCCCACACAGCCATTATGCGTTTACTATCTGTTCACAAATCATAAAGAACACATCACTGCGAAGCCATTTGTCCCACTGCCATCTCCACTAACTTTTAATGTGATCTGTAAAGCCCTTTCTTTGTATAGCCTATAATAAAGAAATCACAGTTCAGACAGGTAGACTGCAAAACATATGTGCTATGTATTTGGCATCGGACATAGCATGTACTCGAGGACGGTATGCGGGGGTCATGCGATTGCAATTCCAATGGGAAGGAGTTGGAAACAACGGAGCGATATATTTCCCCACATCTGTGACACATTGGCCATTCGTTCCGGGATCAGTTTCCTGTTCTCGTTCCTTTTCTCGACTTGTATGCACAGCTGTCCATCGGTGTTTCCCTATGTAGTGTTTCTTGGTGTTAGCCATATACTAGAGTGATATAGCCAGATGTTTTACTCGCAGCATAAAGTCTGGTCATTTGCAGCTTTTTACTGTGGTCAAGAACTGTCTACTTACACAGGAAATTACCATTTGATTGATATGTTGTAGTTGGACTTTTTACCAAAATTTGAGCTTTTTCCTAAATTAATAAGTGCAGATCTTTTTTCACAGACAGAAAACTAAGTGGCAAATAAATAAATAAATTAATAAAATAATAATAAAATAATAATTATTTTCCCAGACTCATCAAATTAGTTGACTTGAGTCTGAATTCTGCAGTAACCATACCCAAAAAAAAGCTAGAGCGGTCATTTCGAGGATCAGGTGACATGCTGAATTTAAAGTGAATACTGCGTATGTGTACCGCAAATTATTTTATCCAACTCATTTTATTAAAAAAATAAAATGTTATTGTTTGTATTTTAATGCTGCTCTCTAAGTGGCCGTTTACACGACGACGTTTTCAGCCAAAAATGCGAAACTTTTTAAGCATTTTGCCCGTAAGTTTACACAACAGTTTTGTGGACTGAAAATGCATATTTTTGAAAACAGCACCGTTATTTTCTCACTTGTAAACCCCAAATATGGGAATCTTTGAAAACGGTGACATAATTTCCGTGCATAGCATGTTTTTAGCTATGTAGACATGCCATGCGCAGTACGTGTCGATTTCAAAGGCAAGCGCGACTAAACATACACAACAGTAGCTGAGTACATGGTACTGTTGTTGCTGCTCAAAGTTTGCTAAAGAGCTTCTTCGGAAGAGTATGGATTTACTTCAGCAATATTACAACCGTAGAGACGCATCATATACAACATATAATTCTCACCTCACTAAAGGTACTGTTTACTAACAAGGTAACAGCACCAACTACAGGCCTGGCATAAGTAATACAGTGTTTTTGGCTATTTTTGCAGAAATGTGTAAATGTGAATCACAAGGGAAAAACTTTTCTGTTTTTGACTACACCGTCGTCGTGTAAACGTAGCCTAAAATAATGCTGAGGCAAAAGAATACACTCACACACACAACCACATGCAGGCGCACTACACACTGTCTAATACACTCTCTCTCTCACACACACACACACACACACACACACACACACACACACACACACACACACACACACACACATTGTCCTCTTGCTCCAAGTCTTGCTGAGACTGGACAATGTCTCCATTGTTTTCTGGGCTTTCACAGGCAGCAGGGGATAGCAGGAGTGTTAACTATTTCCCCACGAGGCCCCACAGCAGTGTGCATATGCGTGCAAGCACTATGTGCAAGTGAACCAACTGCAGGAACAGTGAGAACGTAGGGAAAGGAGGAAGAATAGAAGGGGTGGAGCTTGAAAGAATAGCTGGAGAAGTCCTGGTCTGTTCCTGTATGGTAATTAGTATTTAGGAAGTGATGGAATGTGTTGCATTTTGACAGAGCGGGACCTCCCACCTGAACCGCGGTACGATGAGGGCATGACTGCTGTTTGCTGTCACAAGTTGAGTCTGGAGTTCAGACTGTTCAAAAAGTTGGGTATTGATATTAATGTTAAAAATAAAGAGTAAACTAAATGAATCACACAGAAAGCATGCAGGGCATTTTCCCAGACTCCAGCTGAGTAGGAGAAGCGTCTAAAGCTAGCACGGGGCCTGTAGTTTTTGCTGGGTAATTTGCTGCCTTTTTTTCATACTGAATGGTGGTGCACCTGGACTGGCTTGACAATGGCTGGGAGGACCAGAGGCATGCTGGGAAACCCCAGCCCCCTCGCTGTTAATGAGGACCCCAGAGTCACAGCCAAAGACACTGAACCAACTGTCTTTTTCTACTAGCTGTCTTCGCTTTCTACTAACTGTTTCTCACTTTCTCGCTCCATCATTTTCCATAGGGCCTCCATTTTTTTCCTTCTCATCTTTTTTGGTGCTGTTTGGTGTATAGTGATGTAACCATGGCCTGTTGAATGTAACTGTTACCGGAGTTGTGCCGCTTCTGACAGGACCATGTGAAACAAGGAGATGTAACTTGTCCTGAGACTTTTGGCTAAAGCTTGGAGAACATCTCAGCGTGTGCTCTTGTGTAGTGCATGTGAGGCCTCCCTGGAGCATTTCCTTAACCAAACTCAAAGAATGTTAACAAATTATTTTACTAGGGACCTGGTGTCAAGGTCATCAGCCCTTCAGCCGTTTACATTGTTATTTAACCTTGTGAGTGCAGGACGCTCACAACTCGTGTGTGTTTTCCCATTAACAGGACCACTTGTATGGCAATGCATGAGATCTTTTTAAGCAGCGGTGAGAAAACTTGGCCACTTTAAATCTCCTTATATTCGTTCTCAGATTGAAAACTGAGATAGTCTCCTTTAGAGTTTCAGAAGTTTTCACATTTTTATATTTTTATCACTTTTCTTTTCAGTAAATATTTTTGGCAAATGCATTTTATCTAAATAAATTAATTGTAAATCTAAATGTTACTATGGAATTGTGCACCCCAAGAATCTAATATAATATTAGCATATAGTGCATATTTATAGTATATATACTATTTTACGAGGAACGGTCGAGATGCAAAACATTCAAAAGTGTGGGTTAGTACAATTTTTTCTTTTCTTATAAGAAGTTATTATTTTTATTCAGCAAGGATGCTTTAAATGTATAAAAAAATAGCATAAAGTCTATAATATTACAAAAGGCTTTATATTTCAAGTAAAGTTTTATTCGTCAAACTTTTCTGAAAAGAAAGTATTACATTTTCCACAAAAATAATGTTTTCTGTTTTCAATAATAAGAAATGATTCATGAGCACCAAATCAGCATATTACAATAATTTTGGAAGGATTGTGTGAAACTGAAGAGTTAATAATGACTGGTGAAAATTCAGCGCTGCCTTCACAGGAATAATTTCTACTTTAAATCATTATAATAATTTTTAATTCTACTGTTTTATATTTTAGTGAGCATAAGACATTTCTTTGAAAACATTAAACAAGTCTCAGAGATGCCAATCATTTGAACGGAAGTGTATTTGAATCAAGCATTACAAAGCAATTAAGAATGTCATTAAGACTCTGAACAATAGTTTTTTTTTCCTGCAACAGGAACATGGTGTACAAAGCCTCCCAATGCCTAAAGCCACATCAGTACTCTTTTTGTCAGTCAGTTCAGTGGATGTAGACACACTGCCAACATGCTAAGAATATCACAACCTCAAATCACAGTAAACAAACATGATCTTGCGAATCCTAAATGTGTTGTAAGTTGAGTGCAAGATATGTTTGGGCTTGTACCTGGCAGCAGCCTGACACTGCAGTCAGAGAGGAAACAGACAGGGAAGGAGAGGGGTGGCCCACACAGATAACCATTTTTGTGGTTTTAAAAGTCATGCCTTTTGCCTTCATGCCCTGGTTGAGTGATGAGTGTACCATGTTCTCAATTTGTGACACGGGACGTCCGTCTTTGCCTTGCAGGGGCCCTTCTGCTTGGAATTCCCCGGACAGGCTGATCTGAGTCTTCACCAATTTCATTTGGTGAGAATGCTGAATTCCAAGTTTCTTGCAGCTGGCTTATTGATTGTTTAAATGAATTACCTGCTGGAAAATCCGGTTTCAACTGGGAGCTGATTTTCTAGCTGCTTGGAAGAGCTTTGACCAGCTAGAAACCTTGAAACCTTGTTTCAGTTTTCCAGCTTAAGCTGGGCTTTCCAGCAGGGTAGAGAATAGAAAATATCAAAATCATTACAATGAGAGATGCCAAAAACTATTTTGTTTTTTGATAACAGTGCAATGTTCTGCTGTATTTGATATTGTTTGTTGCTGTGTTCTTGCTCTTTTATATAAAATGGGGTTGAGTCTGCTTTGCATTTGTACACCCACTCACACACACACACACACTCATGAGCAGACTTGGCTCTTGTGCCTTTAGTTTGTGTGGTAATTGTAAACTGTTGCTGTCCTTTGACATGATGCTTTTTGTCTGTAGCAGGATCCCTGTTACGATATACAGTGTTTGCGTGTAACAGGAAAGCATCAGCGCCACTCCAGCGGTGCAAAATTCAGCATCTCTGGATTCCTGGCAGCCCGAAATGCCTCTTGAGCTTCATCTTTGTCTGCTTGCAGGCCCCGTTTCAGCCTTGTTAATTATTTTCCTGCATCTTCCGGAATGGTGGCGATTATTTCTTTCTGATTTCGTTTCCTTTTCTCTGAAGCAGCTGGCGTGAAGAGGATGCTTTTCATTTGTAGCATCTGGGGTTGAACGTATGCCAGCAAGAAGTTAGGAGGTGGAGTGGTTTGTGTTTTTGTGTGCAGACGCGCACCCATGTGTGTGTAAATGTCTGCGTGACTTGGTTTGCGTGGGTCGAGGTTAAGGATGTTTGGATGATACGAGGCCTTCTTCTAATTGTCCTCTTGTCCGTTGACATGAGACAGAGGGAGAGAGAAGGAGAACGGCAAACGAGAGTGTCTGTCTGGCACCGCTCTTCAGTTTTGATGTAGCGCGGAGTGACGCAACATGGGGCCACTGCCGCCGAGTGTCTCAATTGCGCCTCGACCCTCCTTGATGGACACAAACAGTGTTTGGAATTCGAAAGGGGGGCACGATGGGTAGCCTTGGTTTGCCAAAACTCAGCAGCGGTGCAAGGATCAGTGGGGCGAGCAATTGTTTAGCTCATTTCCTTGTGTTTAGGTCTATAGAGAAAGCTGCCACAGAATGTGGGATGTGTTTTTTTATTTTTGTCTTGTCCTTCTGGGCCATGTAGGTCATATGTGACCCTGGACCACAAAACCAGTCTTAAGTGTATTTTTTTCGAAATTGGGATTTATATATAATCTGAAAGCGGAATAAATTAGCTTTCCATTGATGTATGGTTTATTAGGATCACACAATATTTGGCCAAGATGCAACTACTTGAAAATCTGGAATCGGATGGTGCAAAAAAAAATCTAGACACTGAGGAAATCACCATTGAAGTTGTCCAAATTAATTCTTAGAAATTCATATTACTAATAAAAAATGAAGAAAAAATATACCCCAGCGACTGGTTTTGTGGTCCAGGGTAAAATATAAATATATATATATATAAATAAATATAACAATAAATCATCATTTGTTTTATTATCTGACACTAATTATAGGGGGCACAACTGTTTTGTTTTCGTAAAGAGTTTGTGTCAGAACTTGTTTGACAAGGTTCACCAAGAGTTCCTTAAGTAGTGTATCTCTGTTTCATATGTGTTTGTGAACTTGTTTGTTCGAAGTATTTGTCCATGTGTTGCCCTAATGCTGCCATGTGTGTGTTGCTGCTTGTGTTTATGTGTGTTGTTTCAGCCAACTGGCAAGCAAATATACAGGTTCCATGTTCTCAGTTAGGTTTTCAAACTTAGCTGCACATGATTTCATATAAACCACAGCATGTTGCCGTGTTAGCACTCTGAGTATATGTTGAGCACTACTCTACCGTCTAAAAAAGAGGGAGCGCAGAAGGGATGGTGGGTGGGGAGGATAGTCCAAAAAGAACTACAAGAATGTTTGGGATTTTTGTTGGGGCCAAAACTTCCACAAGGACTTCCTGTGGGCTTCCAGTGGAGCCAGACAGCATCGTGCTCCTCCTTCCCAAACTTCTGAGAATCTAAACTCTAATAGAAGTGGCATTAACACTTCCCCTCTGCACCTCCCCCACCACACATGCATTATATTCCTGCACGGCATTGAGCGAGACAGCGTTAGCCAGGACTCGTACTGTATTAGCACTTGAGGCTGTTTCACAGGGAAACTTGTTTTGACAGAACTCCAGGTGTCTTATTGTTGGGCGTGCTATGGCTCAACAGATTTGCCAATTAGTGTCAGGATATGGGCAGACGAGGGGAGGGGGCAGCTTTTATAGATGGTGGTTTGGAAGACGTGAATGTGGGGGGACAGCGAGTGTGATGGAATGACATGGGGACTGCTGAAGGGGTCATATGGTCAGAGAGAGACGCTTGGTAAATTGATATGTGACCTCCTTTCACAGGCCTGTTATAGAGTAGCTTGGGAAAGTAGCTCAGAATGGAGAAAGAGATAGAGGAAGAGGAGGGGGAAGAGATAAGGACGAAGCAAACTCCAGTTATTTTTAAGAAATTTGTTTAAACATCATTAATTTTTTGTGTGTGTTAAGCCCTATTCGGACGGGACTAGTTTTACAAGGGGTCGTTAGAGAAATATGTGTTTCACAGACGTACTTGGTGATTTTAATCCCGTCCGAATCTGCCACGTTTGTGTTTGTCTCACACAACCTCTGTGATAATTCCAGATCAAATGACCTACTGTTAACTAATCCCGTCCGAATGCAAATGTCTGTCATTGCCGGTGATATTTTATTTCACAACGCGCTTCCTTGTGACTTTGGCCAGCGTGAATTACCGTAGATGCTCTTACCGCGCGCATGTTTGATATATTTGCTTACCGGCAAATAAATAATAATAATACACATAATACAAATAATAAAATCAAGAGCAAGATCACGTAAACTGTTAATACCGTCTATTGTAATATCAGCATCAGGTAAGATTACTCGCGTTCATTTATGCACTCAGTTACATAATGTATTAATTTCATATGTACCTTTATGAAAATTAAACATATGGTAGGTTTAGCCTACTACACAAAAAAAAGGAAAACAAGTTTTCCTAAAGGAACCACACATTAACATGGTTTTGCTATACTAGCCATCTAGTATTTATTGTGTAATAATACTAATGGTAATCAATCCGAATGACTATATGCAATGCACGCATACAGAGCGCGTGATCTCTGTGACGCCCAGGTGCACAAATCAGACCCTCCCACCTCTGTAATAAACACGGAGATGTTAGTCCGGTCCGAATTGGTACATGAAAATCGCAGACGTCAGGTGGTAAGAATCGAAACTCAAACGTAGTTTAGAAAACTAGTCCTGTCCGAATAGGGCTTTAGCCTGTTTCTTGGGTGAAATCACTAATTCCTTATACCCTCTTACCCTTTAACTAACTTTTCTTGGCCTGTTAAATTCCAGTTAGTTAAAAGCTAGTATTTTACCATGTTATATTTTATTATTTAGCAAAAAAAAATTCTTATGCTACATATACACAAATAAATTAAATAAATGGTTTTGTAAATTGTGTTTCAGGTTGACTATCCAGTCACATTGTATTTGTATTTTTGTGATATTTAACATACAGAATAATGAATGTGCTTACTAAAGCTTTGTTTTGTTTACATAATCTTTTATTTTTAAGCATAAATTTAAGGCATAATCCGAGCCTGTCCTTCAACAAAAAAACTACCATATAAGTCGTTTTTGCAAGCATCCTATTACGACCTATATTTACGTTTTAAAGTTAAGCGCCCTCTAGCGGGTTTAAAAGTAATGGCAGTATCGTGTTGCTTCTGCCGTCATGAAGTTACGTATAACTGTCATTACCAATCAAAATGCGAGTTTATGAAATGCAATGTGTGGACTTTTTACACAACGATAATTCGTACATATTTTACTAGGTGGCTAATTCATTGGAATGACCACACCTAACCCCACCCCTAAACCTACCCCTCACAGAAATCATGCAAAATCATGATTTATAGAGCATATATATTTTATGAGCACGTGCGTTCTCTAGGATTATTTGCCATTCCATCAATTTTTTTTATAATTACTGTTGTTTTTTCAAATGAACTCTCTTTATTTTCTTTTGAGCATGGCTGTTGTGCTTCCAGGAAGTTTTAGGTGAACATTTTAGAGGAAGTTGAAGTGATTTAGACTCCATCCCTCGGGTGGCCTGTAGAACGAGGATCTGTTTTTGGACGCGGCCTGGTTGTTTTAGTAAGCTTCTTGCTCACCACAATCCCAGATATATTCACTGCATAATTTAATTGAAGTGAAAATTAATAGCATTTTCCATGTGTGGTTGCGCAAATTCATGTTCAGGAATTCCATCTTGTAGAATTTGGCCGCTGAGCACGTGAGGTCCAGTGAAATCACGTGGAGTCCTGCAGCATGTTCCATCGCTAATCCATTGTAAAGGTTGGACGGAGTCCCCCCCCCTGTGCTTCAGACGGTTTTGGCCACGCGATGTGGTGAGATTCAGAAGTTCTTTGTGTGTGTGTGTGCTGTGAACTGTGTGGAAGTAAGTGAGATAGAAAGAAAGAGGCAAAGAATTGGGGAGGGGAGGGGTGAAACTGACATTCCCAAAGAACAATTTATTGTTATGGCTGAATGTGCAGTGACAGTTAAAGTTGAACTCCTTCCCTGTTTTGGTGCATATGTGTGCGTTGGCCCCTAAAATGCCCTTCTAGAGAGCACTTAAGCTAGCCGAAATTAAGTTTACTTCCATAGCCCTCACTGAGAGAGCAACAGGGTTTTGTTTTGTTTTTGGAAGTCATTCAGTATCTTGATTTTGGAACTGTTTTTGCATTGTCCTCTCACTCTCTCTCCCTCTTTAGATTGTTTTCACATGTGCTTCGGCTCGCCTTTTGTGAGACGAACTTCCAATTTATTTGATTTCGCTCCTCTCAGCAGTTTCTTTGCAGACATCTTTTTACTGTTTATTTGCGTCTTTGTTTTTTTGATGTTTCTCCACAGTAAGTGCAGTCAGAGCCAAGCTTTCTGTCTCCATTATGGCTTTAAAAAGAGAAAGATGACACGGTGGGACTGTTTTTCTCAGTCAAAAAATCTCTTTGTTTTTATTGTTTCTTTTTAGTTTAGCCTTTTTTGAATGATTTAGTGAGTTAAAGTGGTCTTGTTCTGGCACGCTGTTGCAGGTGTGCACATGCTCTCTTTATCATTTATTTAGCTTCGTTTCAGATATGAGAGGAATGTCTACTTTTGCTCGTCTGCACGGCGCTGTGGTGAAAACAGATGTGTTGTATTTAGGCTTAATTTATGACAGGCAGCTAACTGGGCAGTCCTGACATGTCCAGTTGAGTCTGTCACTACTCTCGCTACAAGATACAAGACTACAGAGAGGCTGGAGGGGTGGAAAAATAACAAATGAGAAGGATGGAATGGAAAACATTTGTGTCTGCCATTGGAAAGATTTTTTTTTTTTTACATTTATGTTGAAGCTTTATACATTGGTAACCCTAGTTAGATGTCACATCTGTGGTGAGCACTCCTTGGAACCTTGGTGCTCAAGTGGGCGATGCAAGTTCCAATCCAGTTTAATTTAATTTGTATTATTTTCATTTATTTACAGTTTTATACAATTATTTATTTTTATTTTATTTTTTACAAATTTAACTTTAAAATTAACAAAAATTGATTTATAATTGTATTAAATTTTTTAAATGTAAATTATTATTATTATTATTATTATTATTATTATTTATGACTAATACCACCCTGCCCTTTTACCCCCAGTTGTTTCCGGTCTCTTTTCATCTGTCTCTATTAATAGAGCACATAAAGACATAAAGCACATAAAAACCTCAGCTATCACTAGCTAAACATATTTTTTGTGCTTTTATTTGTTTATCAGTATTGTGAACTTTCTGAGTTCAGTGAAAATAAGGAATAAAATGAATAAATAAAATGTCCGGTCATGATTGAAGTGAGACAGGCGTGCCGTCCGCGGATGGCAGACAGGAGACGAGGCTTTATTGGGAGGCTCATTAAGGACAGTGCAGCGACGTGGAGAAAGAAGCGAGCGCTTCACTGGCCTGTATCCCTTTGAACACCGGCCTACTCTTATCAACGACATGCTCCGTTCCTCCGTAACAAGACATTTTTCTTCACACAACGGATTTTTTTCCTTTCTCCTTTACCCCTGATGCGAACAGAGAAAAAGCTGAGATGTCACCACTATCCTCAAGATACAGAGGCTGCTCCGCGCATGCCTTTTTATCACATTTCTCCCAGCACCTGTTGGAAAGCCCGGAGACTTTTGCTCGTCTCCATTTATTTCCCCCTTTCTAAACGAAAACCTTAATTGGAACTTTTCTTACGCTGTCTCCACCTTGCGTTGAGATGCCACATACAATCTGTTACAGCAGCACAGCTGTTTTACGAGTGTTTTTCGAGGAGCGTTCCTTAATCATAGTGTCAGACAGACAGATGAATGCTCTGAGTGGGTTTTTATGCGCTCTGTAGTTTGCAGGTTATTGAAAAGCCCACTGCTTCATCATGAACCTCTCTTTGGCAATAGTGTGCGATTCTGTATTATTTATGACATGCACATGCACGATGCCAAGAAATAATCCCTCTGGTAATTAAGACCAGTTTACACTATATAAAAGCGATGTATTTTTATGAACTGATCACGCAGAGAGCACAATAACCATTTAGCATTCAAGCACTGAAATACATGTTTTCTGTCAGCCATCGTATGGTTTTGTCCAGAAGAAGGCAAACTGATACCACATGGCTAATGTGATGTTAGTGGACCCCCCTCATCCAGACCAGCTGTAGTAAACTCTTGTCTTCTTATAAAAAAAAACATAAAAACAGTGTACCACGGCACTGGTCCAGGAACTGGAATTATGCTCCACCTTAATAGGCCACACGTCTGGAAGCCCACTGCAAGCTAAAACATTAGATCATTTTAACATCTTAGCTTTTTCAAAATATTATGGCTGTGCTGTAATTGTATAACTAGTTGTATGTGTGTCTGATTACCCTACTAAACCCAGCCCGCCGCTGGGTGTTCCTTTCTAATCGGTAGCTATGACTGTGTTCCTCTTCCATGCCCAGCGCTCTTACGCCTGTTGGAGGACTTCCAGTATGCTAATTCGAGCTGAGGATGTGCAGCCATGCTGGCTGTCTGTCTGCCCGCTGCCTTCTCCTTTAATTGTTATATCTCCTCACCATTAATATGAGCAAAAAGAGAGGCTTCTTCCATGCATGGCACATCAAAGACTACCACCCCCAGATCTACAAGTTGGCCGTCTGTTTGGAGGACAGGCTCTGGAGATGAATGCCGGTTCCCAGCTGGAATGGTTGTGATGGTCTAATTGTAGCCCCCAGTGGACACAGCTGCATATCACAGAGAGCCAGGATCCAGTGGAACGTGCTTCATACAGCATCTTCTGATGGAGCAGAGAGCACCTGCAGAAGGTGTTCAAGTTCCCTCTGCTCTACCTGTCCGTTTATCACATAGTCAGCACCATCTATTATTGACAAGCTGATTCCATCCCACACATCACAGGGGTAATCTGCCATCTTCCTCTTCTCTCTGCTTCTGTCCTCTCCCCGTTTCCATCAACCTGTCATTCTCTTTTCTCCTTTGCTTTTCTCTCTCCACATCCTCTAAATTCCCCCTCGCATTCTCTGTCTGTCTTTCTGACCAAGGATAGGAATTCCACTTAATGACTCTGGTATCTTTGATTGTATTGCATTTCTTAGTATGTTTAATGAAGCACTAACTAATTAAGGTTGTATGTTGGTACCGTTTAGATTATTTTTAAATACATGATCACTTAACTGTTTTTACATTCAGATTACCTTTGTCGTCGTCTAACACTCATTTATTTCTTAAAATCACTAATATTTTAATAATACTGGTAAATGTAATCTTTAGCAAATACCTTTTTCATACTGGACAGTAATTCTGCAATTCCTAAATTAATTGTATTTATATATTTTTTTTTATTTTGAAAAAGTAATATAGATTTTAATGTCAGTTATTACTGTTTTATAGAATTGGAATATCAGTATATATATATATATATATATATATATATATATATATATATATATATATATATATATCAGAATATATATATAGTTTTTAATGAGTGGAATTTTTTTTTTTTTTTACTAAATTTACTAAATGGTCACTTCTCTTTAGTTTCTGAATATCTCCTTATGTGGCGGTAAGCAGTTGTCTACAGTTAATCACAGTGCAGTAGCCAAATGCATTCACTTTGTGTCCGGCAGAGCGACGTATGAATGGACAGCTCTTTTAAGATTACCCCTTAGCATGCGTTAATGTTACGTCTCGCTAAAGACCACGTTGGCCACACCAGGTCAGGGTCCTTGCCATGGGGCTTCGCCCGGAACAAAGGAATCCACGCCGACCCTTTCCATCTAGCACCGCTGCTTCCATGCCGACTACCAACACAGCTATTCTAGTGGTGATCAAAAAAAGATCTCCTCAGCTTTGAACTCCTTCCCTTTTTTTTCGGCTGCGCATCAAAAAGAAATCAATAGACGAAACTTTGGAGCGCATGTATCAGTTTTTCTGTTTCTTTCTTCCCCTCTGCCTTCATCGTTTGTACATTCCGCCACTAGAGTAAAAGCCAGTTAAAAGAGGACTGGCGGTAAAGATGACACTGTTGCGGATGCGGTCCGCGCTGGGAAAGGCCTCGACTGGGAGAAATCAATTCGGGATGGGGGGGGGGTTCCTCACTCACACTGAAGAGGGTGATGCAGATTCTGTTTTTAGACTGAAATGAAATGATAGATAGGTTCCTGGTACCTAGAGACAAAACAATACGTTTGAGGGTGTAGAGAGAAAAAAAGAAGCACTTTGGTGAGGCGTAGTTGTGCTGTTAAGATTTGTTTTATCCAGCTGTGAGGAAGTGCGTGTAGCTGTCTCTCTGAGCTTTTTGTGCTGCTGAACTGAAAGCGCTTCTCGTGGCATGTTGAAGGTCTCGGATGGGTTGTGGCTTCAGATGTTTGGGTCAGGGGTCTTCTGTAAGGATGGCTGTGTTAAAGCAAGAGGAAGTTAGATGATGACTTTGTGTTGTAATGAAGCTGTTTGAAATAGAGCTTACAAATCTTAAATGACGGACAGGCAAGTATGCATTAAATTGATTATAGGTGGCAGGAAAAACATGAATGTTATTTGAGATTTTCATTTCAGTTTGAGCTTTCTATTTATCAAAGTATCCTGTTTTTAAGCAGAACAGATTTCAATATCGATAATTACAAGAAATATTTCTTGCACCAAGTTAGCATATTGATTTCTGAAGGCTCATGTGACAATGAAGAGTGAAGTAATGGCTGATAAAAATTCAGCTTTGCCATTACAGAAATGTGTTGAGTTTTAAAATATATGAAAACTGTATTTTAAACTGTAACAATAGTTCACATTCATAATTTTTGATCAAATAAATGCTGCCTTGGTTGAGCATAAGAGACTTCTTTCATAAACATTAAAAAGTAACTTTTTTCAGTGATAGGTAAAAAATGTGTTTCTGATTTTCTAAGCCACTATTTGTCAATAATATTTGTAAAATTGATACATTTACAGTAAATTCTGTATATATGTCCCATGGATTCCTGATCATGATCTAATCATCCATGCAAAGAAAGACGGGCATCCAGCAGAATATCCGTGATACACCTTTCCATACACAAGTTGTACAAGCTACTTTCTTTTTTTTAAATCGCTTTAGTCTCTTTTAACTTTTATTGCGAGGAAAAGAGCAGTCTGGATGCTTTTTCTAGATAACGCCTTTTGTATACTATAGGGGAAAATGGGAGGGTGAGTAGATGACAATTTGCATTTTTGCATGAGCTAATTGATTTGAGCACTAAGGGAGAATTAGTTATTTTTGTAACACACAGACATTACATTAGAGAGACTGTCTGAATGAATGTCTGAAGGTCAGTGTGTCAGTGTAACTCTGTATGTTCGTGTGAGTGCGTGTGTATACGCCAGAGAGCGTGATGCACGCCGTCGCGCAGGAAAAGGGAAAAGATGTCTGCGACGAGCATTCTCACTTTTCACTTTTATTGTTGTGCTTCCTGTTTTGAAAGCCATTAAGGAGACGGTTTCCTTACAGAAAGGGGGGAAAAAAAGACGCCCGTCTTTTTGAAACGTGTCCAAGCGCAGTGCGGAGAAGAGGAGGATGATAGCGATCAGCTAACAGCCCAATAACAGGAACACAAAGAGGAAAATGCTGCGCTCTCTCACCGCTCCCTGCGAACGACAGATTGATACAGGGCTGGTTTTTGATGCGCTGATGAATGCCGAAGGATGTGCTTGTTGTTTGTTCCGTCACAGCTGTAGCTCACTTGTCATGCGCCCAAGTATCCCCAGCGCAAGATCACGTGACCAAAACCCCAGAATGCTTTGTGACATCTGCCCCTGCCACTTTCATCAAAAGGCCGGGCCGCGCTATTGGTATTTTGGGTGTTTCCTCTGGTTTATTTCACTCTCTTTATATGCGAAGTTGAATTGAGGGGTTGAGCTGTTTTTTGGTCACGTTATTGATCAGATTTATGTATTCAGCACAGAAAGGGCCTTGTGCCCTGCGGTATCTAGCCGAAGGGAGAGTTCAGAGTACTTATCTTAAATCGCACAAGTAAAGCCCTGCGTGCAGTGACCTCTAACTTTTCCATTCGCTTCCATTTCATTCATTCTGTCCCTTTGTATGTGCATCTCACGCTTACCCTGGTGACATTGCTGGGGTGTGTGAGGTCATCTGACCCCTTGACCTGTCCCCAATTTCAGAGAGTCGGGGTATCAAGAGGGCCTCTCACATAAGAATGATGGGCAGTCATGGTATCTCAATAATAGCTCAATTATTATTTTACTTTTTTAAATGAAAAAGTATGCCTCTATCTATCTGTCTGTCTGTCTGGCTGTCTATCTATCTAATTATAATATATATATATACAAACTAAATATATATATATATATATATATATATATATATATATATATATATATATATATATATATATACATAAATTTAAATAAATAAATGTCTATATATATATATATATATATATATATATATAATGGATATCATAGTTTTATATATTTATAACGAATAAAATTTATCTATGAATTATTTATATTTGTAAGTTATTTTAAACTAGTCGTTTACAATATTTTACGTTCTTAAAATATTGCAATACACAGAAATATACATATATATATATATATATATATATATATATATTACACATTATTACTCATGATCTTTTCCTTTCTGATAATTGTGCATGTCATTCATATCCCATTTATCGTTTATTAATTTTTCTGGTTATTGGACAATATGTAGGGATCTCTTTCTATTACCTTTATTGTACTTACAGAGCAAGTCATAATTTATTCCTTTTATTGTGTCTGAATTGGTTTGATTTAGCAGTGCTGAAGTCGACGTCTGTGCGTGTGTGTGCTCGGCTCACTGGCCCCGCAGCCTGGCCAGCTTGTAGCTCTTAATAAAAACCACAGTCTGTAATTGGACTTAATTGCACCCTTCGGGCGTCATAAGCTCAAGTGTTACTAAACAAACTGCAGGGTCTGGAGGCCGGCACGCTGCATTTGCCACAGCACTCCGCCATCTTGCCATGTGCGTGTATGGGTGTGTAATGTGTAGCATGAGCCCAGAGAGTGTTTGTCTGTGGCACTCAATGAGTTTAGACTTGCCGTGTGCCACTGCTACTAGAGGACGAGGATTATATTCTTCTTTCATAGTCAGCCAGTAGAACAAGAGCACACTGGTCTAAAAATGATTCACACATTTACTTTCGCATGTACTCGCTCTGCTGGTGTGTCAACCAGGGAGAAATCACCCACCGGTGAACCCGGTTCAGCCCTCTGCGGTTAAATTATGCCTGCCAGGAACATTTAAGGAGGGTGTTGATGATGTGTGCTGTGCCGGGTGCTGAAATACTTGTCGGTCTTAAGACTATAGTCCCTAGCAGTGTTGGAGAATCAACTTTGAAACTTGAAGCTAAACTTAAGTTAAACTACATAAAAAAAATTTAAAAAAACCTAGCTGTGCTACAAGTTACCTACTTTTGATACTACATATATAATAATGCTGTCAAACGATTAATCGTGATTAACTGTGATTCAAAATAAAAGTTTTTGTTTACATAATATATGTCTGTGTACTGTGTGTTTATGATGCATATATAAATACAAACACATGCATGTATATTTAAGAAAAATATTATGTTTATCAGTTTCAAATATTTATATTTAATATAAAATATAAGAATATAAATACATAAATGTATATACATGTTCATATTTTCAAAATATATACAGTATGTGTGTGTATTTATATACACATAATAAATATACACAGTAAACATAAATATATATATATATATATATATATATATATATATATATATATAAGTGAACAAAAACTTTTCTTTTGGATGTGATTAATTGCAATTAATCGTTTGACAGCACTAATATATATATATATATATATATATATATATATATATATATATATATATGTATATATGTATATGTATATATATATATATATATATATATATATATATGTATATGTATATATATATATATATATATATATATATATACATGTATATGTATATATATATATACATACACACTGCAATTTATCAACTTATATGCATTATGTATTAATGATGTTATATTATTAAGTGTGTGTGTGTGTGTGTGTGTGTGTGTTTGTGTGTCAGCACCCAAACCTGTTTAGATCGACAATTTGAACAAAACGATTATCTCAGATGAATCAGACCTACCTAGTTTTTGGTCTACCACTAATTGTTTCCAAAAGTAGCTTGTTACTGGAAAAGCTCCACTATTTTGAAAAACCACTAAGCTTTGGTTGCAAACTCTAAAATGTTTTTAGAAGTTAGTAGTATCACTACTTTAATTCGTACCTTCCCATCACAGGTCTCTAGTTCTTGAGTGTATTTGAGTCTGTTAGTGAACTCAGCTGTGTGTTTGCTTGTGTCTGAGAGCGTTTGTGTGTGTTTGCGTACAGATGCTCTCTTGTGGGCCATGCGTGAGGTGCAGCAGGCCGTTCTCGTGGGGGGCTCTCGGGGGTCACTGCACACAACCGATTGAGGGATCTAGACCAAATTCAATCATTGAAATGGCAAGGCCAGCCGTGTTTCAGTAGCACCGCTGACCCCGAAACCAGGAGCCAGTGGAGAGTGGGATAATCACTGTGAGAGTGCCATGTTCCTTTAGCTGTTCGATCGGCCGTGCTGCACGGCAATCGCACCCCGCCGAAAACGTGCCGCCGCCGAGTGTTTGCCGTCTGTTATCAAGCTTTCCCAGATTTACGCATGGACAAAGACTCCATCTGCCTGTGCGAAATGCATATTCATTTCTCTGAGATGGAGATAATTGGGATTCAGATAGGCCGATAAGACTATGGTGGGCATTGTGGTTAAGAAAAATATAGTGTCATTTCAAACCTGTATGATGTTCTTTCACAGAGGAAGATATTTTGAAAAAAAAAAAAAATCAACTTTTTCTTTTTACAATGAAAGTCAAAGGGGTCCACATCAGCATTGGGAACCATTTGCTTTCATTGCATGAACAAATTGCTGAGACATTATTCTTTCAAATATCTTCTTTTTGTGTTTGAGAGAACATCATACAGGTTTGAAAATGGCATGAGGGTTTCATTTTTTGCTAAACTATCTCTACACTGGCTCATCCAATGGTGTAAGTTTGAGAGTGGGACTACCTGTTTGTCATGCCAATTGCTGACTGGTTCAGGAACTCTGTCACACGTTGAATGCAGTTTCATATTGTGACAGTGGCAGCACAGAAATAACTTCCTTGAAGCTCAGACTCAGAGCGAGGTGTGTAATCTCAAATGCTGTCGGCAAACACAACCATGAAGTTTGCAAGGCTCTCATTTAAGGCTTCATACAGCAGCGCTGGGGCCCGTGCCTTCCCTGTGGAGGGAAAAACAGAACACATAATTAAGATATATAACCCGGCTGGGTCAGAATATAGCCATAGACTTAAAATATAGTGAAGCAGACAAGTCTCCGTTAATCAGTGGTTTGTGGTTTGTGTTTGAAAGCGATATATATGAGACTGCTCAGAGTTTGTGTGTGTGTGTATGAGGGGGTGTCTTCTTGTTTTAAATGGTCTGCGCAGCTATAAAAAGGTCTGGAGGAGAGTGCTGGCGTGTGTGTGAGGAGTCCTCTGTGCGTTTATGACTGGGCACACAGCTCTATTTGTGTGTGTGCATTTTCTCCCAGGTTGCTCCACGGTCAGTGACCCATAACTCTCCCTCTGTTCCGCCTCCTAGTCCAGACCCTCGCTGTAATATATAAGCTGGGCAGGTGTGTGTGTGTGTGTGTGATCGCATCCTCCAGTGGCTCAGGAATGATCACATTTCCTTCTGCACACTCGACTCAGTGTTTTGTCACACACTAATGATGACTATCCATCAGTCAGAGGGGCGGAGCTGAGGAAATGAAGATGGATTGGATTAGTTTTTAGTGAAATGGTTTGCTATTGAGCAGCCACGTAATTACTCTGTCAGGAGGATTGAACCGTATCAGCGAGAGGCTAACCTTAACACTTTCACCCAACTGTTAATTACGGGGACTCATAGATGGATAGATTCACCTCATGTCTCTCCTAATAATAAGTGAATAATACTGATGGCGTAACAAGAATGCGATGGGTCTCGGTGCAGATTTTTTATTCCAAAAATAATAATTCTCTTACCATATTATTATTATTATTATTAGTATTATTAATTTTGAAGTTTACATTTTTTTGTTTAATTTTGAAATTAAACTATTTTAGTTCTTTATTGTTTTTTATTTTTATTTGATAATGTAAAATAATATATTTTTTATATGATAATAATAATAATAATAATAATGATAATAATAACAACTATTTTATAGTATTTTTGTTGTTGTTGTGTTATAAAAAAAAAGATTTTTAAGGCTTTGCTAGAGGAAGGATTATTATGATTTGGTAGGATTATTATTTTTAATATTATTGTTATTATAATATGTTTTTAAATATATCCAATAAAATCATACAGTTTTGTTGAAGAAGGCCTATATGATTTGGCTTGATTTCCAAGCATTGGTAAGCTGTTTATGACACTGCTGAATTAAAAAAATAAATCATCTTTATTTTTTTAATCTTAGATTTGTATTTATTTATTTATTTTTACAGATTTTTCTTATATATATATATATATATATACATATATATATACATATATATATATATATATATATATATATATATATATATATATATATATATATATATATATATTATTATTATTATTATTATTATTGTTATTATTATTTATTTTTTTATTATAAATGTTTTTTTTGATTATAGAGCGAGTGACTATTAACATTAACATTAACATTTGCCAGTAACTCAATAATTTGTCATATTTAGCTGTTGAATCATCATCGTTGCCCCTCTTAATTTGTGCAGCTATGTGTTGGAAAAAAGGGAAATTTCAAAATGTGGAAGGAATCAAAATAAATACAGAATGTGCCATTGAAATAAATAAGACTTTTATTCCTGCTGTAAATAACACATGACCGTGTAGAATAACATTATAGTGGCAGAGAGAATACTCTCATGCTAATAGTACATGCTGCACACTCCAGATTAATTGTTCTTGATGAACAAATGCATATTCAAAAGGAAAGGGAAAAAAAAAACCCGTCCCAATCCAAGCATACCGCAGCGTATACTGTATACTTCGGCAAATGAAAATTGGGCTGAAGTGTTTTTAATTAAATAAGTCAGAGAAACTCCAGGAAATGGCTTAATTTCATATTGAGACACATGACTTGGGGATCTTAGCGAACCAATTAACCTCAGCGCAGCTCATTAAAAAGCTGCTTTCATGGCCAGGAGCTGGAGACTTATCTGCCAACATAGGACATGAAAGCAAATTTGTAAATCCCAAACTCTAAAAGTAATTGGAAAGGTAGATGCAAAGAGTAGTACTAAAGTGACATGGTTGTGCTAAAATTAACTAAAAAATTAGTTATTATAAAAGTAATGGTAGGAAGTAGACCTGTTTATTTAATTTTTTCTTAAGGTTAAATTAGCCGAGGGATGAATAATCACTAAATGAGAAAGGATGCCCGGACAGGATGTTATTTAGAACGCACATCTTGTGCTGTGGCTAAATTCATAGTTCACTGGAGAATGGATGATTGTATTAATTTGTGGCACATCTCTATGAACTCACTTAGAATTTAAAGGAGAAATGATTTCTGTGCTTCGGCATGTGAACATTGTCATTGAAATTATTTGTAAAATGTATAATTTTATTATAAGCTCTCTTATAAACCACAACTGCAGTCGTCCAGCTCACATTATGTTGGTTTAGTAGGTTAGCTGAATTAGACCAGGGGTCACTGAAACCTCATCGGGACTGCAAAAAAGGCGTTCCTTGGTCTCTCAGCCCCTGTATTGTTTTTTAGTTTTTTTTTTACCTCAATGAAAGTCCATTAGTGTCAGACTGGAGGACATTACTGTCACCATTTAGATTATTTAGATGTAGGCTAATAATTTGTAAAGCCCAGGTCGGTGGTCTGACCAAAATCAGATGCTTCTTCAGTACTCATTGCTAAAATGAATGATTTAATGGGTTAATGACTTTTGAAGATTTTTAACGTAAGGTTTGTTTTTGTGAATGCGTGTGTGTGTGTGTGTGTGTGTGTGTGTTTCAGCACATCAGTAGAAAAACAACGTTTGTGAGGGAAAGCCGTTGTTAATCTGAAGTGTTGATTGTCAAGAAAAACTGCATTATGGAAATAATCAATTGAGTCGGAGGTCAGAATACTCTTTCAGCACTCCCTTTGAAAGATCTTCTCACTGATCCCCTTTGGTGATCAGTCATTTGATAAATGTTACATTCTTAATACTCCGCTCCGAGGGGCAGATGGATGGGGAGCGCAGACGGACACGGGACGTGTATAGGTTACACCGCTGCAGCTCCACGACACCCATCCAGCGTTCGCTAGAAGGCAAATGGCATCCGAAATCTGATTAGGCCCCATTATAAAGAGTGATATTTTCATCCTGGCGATTCTCGGTACTGTGTCAGTACGCTCCACTGTTGCAGTGCCGGGAAGAGCCCAGGCATTTGACAGATAGTAGATATCCCAACCGTCGCTTGTTTGGACATCGCTGTCTTTCACGACATGGAAAAAACAGACAGCCGAGAAAATAGGAAGCAGCTAAATAATGTCAAAAGATCAGAAATCAATGGGCCGGAGGAATGTGATCCTACGTCTCCTCTCACATGCACTCCACCAGAGTGTTTTTCCAGGGCCACTGAAGTTGCTTGTGTTCACCCCCTTGGAGATGTAACATAAGCACGGGGAAGCGGTGTAATAATGTTTGGCTATCAGCAGAAATAACCTTTTACTTAAAGGTTACTATTAGAAGTTTATTGAGTTACATGCTTTTTATTTACAGGGAGAAAATAAAAGGACGGAAAGCTCAATTTATTAATGCGCAGGATCATGTTTCTTTGAATTTTGAGATACAAAAGAATAACAGGAAACTGATCGATAGTATGACAGAAGGAGCAGGAATATGTATACACACACACACACACACATATATATACACATACATACACACACACACACACATATATATATATATACATATATATAATTTTTTTTTTATTACATGTGTGCTATTTATTTCATTTTTTATAATGAAAGAATGAGCAAGAATGCAGCACCATTACGCTTTTGTGTCACACACCGAGGGCAGGAAACAGACAGGATTACAACAAAAAAAAATCTGGACATTTCTAGGAGAAAAATTTAATTTCTTTGCTATTTGGAGGTCTTCTTTGAAAATTGTAATGAACACATTCAGAAACCGGAGAATAGATTTACTCTTAGCTTCAAATAAGTCTGTGTTATCGTACTCTGTCATTCGCTCCGTCCTATTTTCGAGCTGCTAATTGATGTTTTTGATGTCGGCGAGAAAATTGAAGAAAATGTCATGTGTGAACCAGCGCGGAAGTTAATAAGATTGACTTCGTTGACGGAATTCACAATGAGCAAAGGAAAATCGTATAATAGGGCCTTGCTGCATCGCCCATACATCTTCGGATGGGATGAAATCGACACCCGCCGAAACCCGTTGTGGGAAGATAGAACATTTGGGATGTTTTTTTCTTTTTTTTTTCTGCAGTTTGTTTTGTTTATCTCTCTGCACTCAGAGCATCTGACTGGTGTGCATAAGCAGCTGTGTATCCTGCAGACTCCTTCCTCGAACCAGGCCCAACAATTCGAAGGAACTGTCTCCCAGGGATACCCTCCCACTCCAGACAATACTTATTCTTAATGCTGTTTTGAGTTTGAAAAGGCACAGGGCTTTAAAAAAAGGTTAGATAAAGATATGTCTAAGAGATGCACAGATATCAGTTAGGGTCAATGCATATGCTTGGCCAATGTGGAAAAGAGCTTAAATTCAAATCCCCTTGAATAAAAGGATTGGAGCACCACCACAGTCGCTCCATCTTTAGCCATTTATCGAATGCTGGCCGCGAGCCGAATTCAATCCATTGTTCGAGACATTCGTGTGCATGTTTCCGCCATTTTTGGTTATCAGCTAAATTTCGTCTGTTAATTAATTGTTTTTTAAAAAGTAGTTCTCTGTAATTTCAGTTTTGATCTGAAATGTGTATATATATATACTTTTTTTTTTTCAATTGGCAATATGGCTAGGTGTAATGGGGTTCTGTGTTTTTAATTAGGGTGCGGATTAGCCGAGTTCGGTTCACTGGCTCTGATTATTTCTTTCCCGCCCTTTAGGGGAATGAGCTAAAACCCTAATACGGCCAGTACCCCCAAGCGGTCCTTTTTGAAGACACCCAACAAAAAAAATAAAAAATCGTAGACTCTGCTAGTGTTCAGCCCTCCAAGGACCCACAGTAAGGGACATTATTCTCGGAATAGCCAATTAATTCCACTGGCAATGATCGGTTAGCGCTTCTCCCGGCCCTCCTCGCCCCCCGCGCTCCACTCGGCATTTGAAATGCTAACACAATGAAATATTTTTCTATTGGTTGGTGTCCCTCGGCTAAGCCACCGCCGCGGGCAGAGAATTTCATCGACTGATGAGACCAGAGGCGGACCTGATAAAAAGGTTACCTGTACGTGACATACACTCAAAATGGCTAGCGCTACCTTGAACTCGAAAGTTCTGTAACTTTTATTTGACTTTTCATCGTTAGTGAGGCAGCACTTCTGCGCCCGTGGAGAGTCGAAATGAAGGACGGCTACTTGTTTGTGTCCACAGAAGCATGAAACATCCTTGCTCATTTTTCGAAAATGTTTCGCGCTTTTTTGTTTTGTGCTTGATCTGATCTGCGTATTAGCTAGCTATTTTAACGTTTAGATAATTAGCGATATTTTGTTGTGGCATCAAAGAGGTTGATCATAAAAGCACCCTTTCGAAGGACCACTTATACGTTTTCCACACGGAAAACGGTCGCGGTAAATCTATTGTTCCCGAATGTTCGCCATATTGCCGTAGCCAGGGCTTTATGTTGCGTTCTGGGTGCTAAGAAAAGAGCAGTAGTGCACCTGTCATTTCAACAGCTGAGGGATGGGGAGGGTGTCAAGGAGTAACAGGGAGGAGGTATCGAGTTTTTTCTCAAATTGATAGTTGAAGTAAAAGTATGGTGTTGGAATCCCCCCCCCACCCCCACGACAGACACAAACACCATAAGCCCCTCTTTCTTTTTTTTGCACACACACACACACACACACATATATTTTGCTGTCTACAAGGAGTGAGGCAGGTGGCTCCCCATGGCTGCAGCTTCATGACAACATGCCATTAGAAATAGCAGGCCTGTTGATCAATCCAGCCGACATGACAGCTTCGCCGCAAGGCCTGGCTCTTTGAGCACCATCTCTGCGGCAGCTCCCTCTCCTGTTTCTCCTCACTAATTGGTGAAAGTTCTCTTATATATGCTTGTGGCACAGGGCTCTTTTTTCCCTCCTCTTCTTCTTCTCTTTCTCCTTCTTTTGCTCTTGCCTCTCCTTCCACCCATCATCACCCCTTATGTATTTTTTCTTTTTGTCACAATGGAAGTGATAACTTTTAGTTAGATATTGCAAGTGGGTTAAAAATGATATGTGCGCCGTAGGCATTTTTTTTTTTTTGCTCTGAATTTCTTAGTGTTCTTTTTTTTTTTTTTTGTGCAATAGGGCTATGGGTTGACATTGGTTCATTGCAACAGAACAACAGATTTAAATGGAAAATAACTGCAGAATTAGCTTGGCAGAAATATGAACTGTATACATAATTGAGCATTTTTTATTTACTCTTTATTCACGGAATATGACAATATAGCAGCTCAATTTAAACAGATTTTGGCTTTGTTTTTAGTTTTTAGTTTTTTTTCTAAATACACATGCATATATTTATGTATAAAAAAAGCATACTATAATCATCAAACCAATTGTCAGGATTTTCATTCTGCTCCGTGCAAGCTGTCATGTTCCTGAGCCCTGTTTAAACCTACTGTCATCTCCCGCTGAAATGCTTAACACCCCCTCTTTGATTTCTCCCTTAACTAAATAAATTAGCGTGGAGGAGGAAAGAGAAACACACAGCAAATGTTTAAATATCTCCTATTTGTCATCTGCTTATGCTTTTAATTACATAGACGCAGCTTAGCGCTAGCACTCGGAGCCAAGGCACGCTCCTCTTGAGATTTGGAGCCCGAGTACAAACACTGTCCTTACCATGATTCATTTAGTTGTTAATATTTAATATTTATTTTAGGCAAACCCTCTAGGCCAGGAACTTGTGTGCAAACCTGAGCTTTTTTGCTCCTATATTTATAAATAAGCTCATTGAAATCCATTTATAGTGAGACTTCGTTATAGAAAGAAAAGAAAAAGAGATAAAATAGAGGCTGCTGCCTAGAGTGAAATTCAAATGTGTTATTTTTTTTATTATTGTTTTGTCTATGAAACGGGACTTAAAATGACCTTTTTCCCTTCAATATTTGTTAATGCTGTCTAATCATTATCAAGTGAAATGGTATTATTAACTGCTATATCTCCACCCAGTGGCACGAACATAGCGGTGATCAGCAGAGCGCAGAGTGAGATGTGAAGATTTGCCAAAGGGATCATATTTTATTATACAATGATGTTGTTACCGGTGCATTTTTAACATTGTTAATACTCTCCCCTCCCTCTAAATAGTGTTTTATGGTGTAAAAAAATCTGGAGACTAAAAAAAGATTTTAATGCATTGTGAATTACACTTATCTGTCAATTCCGAGCTGAATTTGTTTGCGCATGGACCTGTTTTGTAAAGCTCTGTACATTTTGCTGTCATTTGTCAGGTTAGTATATGTAGTGGTGGTTGTTCTGGAGGAGACGGGGGTTGAGGATCACACTGGACTGGGGGTCCACATAAGCGGATCGGCGACGAGTGGAACTGGGGGTTCCTCTGAAGCTCCCTCTCTTGCTTTGATCAAAGCAGGTTGTTTTATGTGGCTTGTGCGAGACTTTGAAGCCACCGCGTCACCTACAGCACTCACTTCATCAAGTTCACCAGTGTCTTAATAGCAGATCAATAAGTTTCAAAGTCTGAGAGTTAATTTGATACCAGTGCTGATGTGATCGTGCTGGGTCGACACTCTCGGGCTCACAGCGGCTCCCTCTTCGCGTCTCGCCGCTCTTCTTCATCGCTCACACACACGGACACACACACGCGCGCATCGCACCTTCTTCTCCCTCTCTCTCGGTGCGCATTAAGACACGGCGTCTTTTCATCTCTGTCCGTTCTTCTCTACTTGACATTGATTCATGCAAACATCGCATTTTCAAGTGCTGCATTTTTTAATCTCTGCACACACTGCCTTGTGTATCTTTTTTTGTAAGATTTAAGATCTTAAGATTTAAGACCGTTGTGGATATTGTGTTACAAGGTGTATTGTGATTATATATTTTATAATCTAAATAAAACTGCCTATATTAATGTTGAATTATTTGTACCATTTTTAATAATTATAATTCATTTTATTGTGTACTTTTACCTGTTTCTAATAGTAATCATTTGTTTAACAAAGAAAATTCCTTTCCCTTTGTCTTGTCTTTGATTTATTATTATTTGTTTTACAGGAAATTATTCATTTAAAATCTGAATATACAATTAAATGCATTTTAAATGCAATTAAATAGCATTTTTTTAAATTATATGATATTTAACATACTCTGTCATATAAACAGAAATGAAAATATATTTTTTAAGGAAACTAAAATTATCTGATTTTCAGCTGATGTAATGATAAATAACTTGGCAAATATAAATGTTTAAATAAAGAGAATTAAAGGGGGAAAAATAATGCGCAGATCACAGCCGCGGCGGCATTTGAACATTAAAGAAAAAAGAAAAAAAAAAAAATTGTAAATGGTTCTTAAGCGGCTTTTCTTATTTTTGGTGGAGAAACGTGGATATATGGACCACCCTTGGCTAAAGGGGTCGGGGCAGAACTCCAGAACAAAAGCCCAATTTAAAATGTTCATCTAAGGGTTGCTAATGGCATTAAGTGACCGACTGATGGTCAGCGATAGCCTGCCGCACCACAGCTTGACCCGAACCCACACTGAATCGCTGGCCCGACACAATTTGTATGCTCGCATCTGTCCCCCATCAATACGTTTTTTACTCTTTTATTTTTATGAATAAAGAGGGAGAAAGAATGTGACAGGAATGATCCTAGATTAATGCGTTTTTTATTTTATTTAGTCTTCTGGTGGTAAAGCTGCTTAAAGCTGGTAAAGAGAGTCTGAAAGAGTCTTTTTTTTCAATCTCAATTTCTTTCAGATTATAAAAAACATATTTGAAGATTTTTATGTTTATCTCTGTGATTTAATACATGGATGTGCTGTTCCAATGGACCATACATTATTATCGGCTTTAAATGGAATGTTACAATTTATTTGATAACTTGAGGTAAGAATGATCTTGATCAAATCATTTTGTTTAGTTTTATTATATTTTAGTTTACCAATATTGGTTGTATTTTATGGCAGTGAGTGTTTAGCAGTTTTGGTTTGTGAATGCGCTGCTGAGCTGTCTGTGTGGTCTGGAGCAGCCGGCTCTGCACCGCGGAGAGCAATAGAACATGCTGTTAAATTATAATGACAATGATGAGCTTGAATTTCTGTTCTAAATTGATAGTTCTCCTGGTTGTTTTTATATTGCTTGGTTTATTAAACATTTTCTGGTGTCATATAAAAATGTATTTAACAACAAAAGGTGAAAACAGAATGTTCTTGACTTTAAATTTGGAGCTTTGCGTTGGTTGGAAATTTGTTCTGTTGTTTTTGTTAAATTCAGAAAAAAAAAAACGAAATTATGAATCAGATCGCTGCTTTTTTCTGCTGTGTTTGCACACGCATGATGAAATCTTGCTTCATTAAAAGTGTATTAATCTGGTCTCTTGTCCCTGGGAGACACCTTAAGATGATATTGTGTCTTTTTCTTTAAATTGTTGGGGGTAAAAAAAACCTCACAGATTTGGTCCCTGTCAGTCAGAAATAATTGTGTGCTTAATCTCGTCCCTGATGGATGACTTGGAGTTCAGCAACGGGCCAGCTCCAATGACAAATACAATATTAATATTCATTAACTGCTTTGACAATGCTAATTTTGATGCGGTAGTAAAGGGCTTTCCAAAGTTAGCGGCCAAAGCATCAGAGCTGCGCAAGGTGGCAAGATAATTTGTGCTGGTTTACTGAGCTGAAGGCTTTTAAAGTCTTAAGCGAAAAAAGGGGGCTAGGTACCACAAACAAAATAAAAGAGAAAAGGAAAAAAAGTTCAGACACATTGGAAGCCAGGACTGCAGAAGTAATACGATCAAGAGGGTGCCACACAAATCTGACACCTCCGATGCTGCATCTTTGAGCAAATATTGTTCTTTTTCCTCTTCTTTTTTTCTTTTTTTTTTTTTTTTAACAAAAAGTTGCAACAGAAAGAGGAACATAACATGGTAAGTCAGCACTTTCTGCTTTTTGTTGAATCTTTTTGATCTTTTCAATTATCGCCATTTGAAGATCAATAGTGATTTTTTTCTGCTATGGTTTAAAGGCTCACAGCGGTGGTTTGGTGTATGGTCGGATCACGGCTTTAAGAGTGGGCTACCTCACTTCAAGCCATCAGTTGGCCATGCTTAATTTTCCTATTGCTCATCTAGAAGAAAAGCAACTGGCTCGTTTCGAATTTGTTTGGTTTTAGCAGTTGTTGTGGTTAATTTAGCCTTTATTTCTGTCATTTTTAAGTTCGGGCACTTACTTTTTTTCAGCGTGACGTCTCCAAAGATGCTCTCGCATGTCGAAAAGCTCAGTGCCCTGCCAAGCACAGACCTCTTTAATTTATAAATGTCAGAGCCGTCTTTTAATTTTTTTCCTCGGCTTTCATGCGTTTGTCATCGCACATCAAATTTTTTGGTGGGGCGCGACAGTCAGGACCGCGGGGTTGAGTAGTGTGGTGGCCGCCGCTAGACTCCCCGGTCGGATCGGATTACTCGCTCTTTGGCTCCTTCTGCACTTTCTTTTTATTTTTGCGTTTTATTTTCGCCGGCGCTGTGAATGGAGCGTGGCATTGGGGATTACTGACATGACGAGGGACACCCTGCTGCTTGAGTTTAGCCAAGTTAGGGCAACTCCTATAGAAGAGCCTCGAGTACCTTTATGTTTGCAAAGAGGAGAGGGAACGGAAAGCCTCGCGCTCTTTCTCAGTTTTTTTTTTTGCTGTCCTTTCAACTTATCCGAAAAAAAGAGATGGACTCAAAAGAGCTTAATAAAGAGGATATGAAGATGAGCAGGGGAAACAGAGAGAGAGTGAGAGAGGGCTCTTTTTCTTTCCCGCAGAGTGAGAGAAGGACTAAGCCGTTGTGTTTTGTTGAATGGCTGAAGGAGTGCAGGCAGTCTGGGCTCCTAGGACCTTGCTGAAGGTGGCCAGCACCGGCCGCCAGCGTCCGGGCTGTGGGTTGGGGAAGAGCGCCTGTCGTCTCTGGGTATTTTGTGTTATCGGGCTCAGGCAATCAGAGCTGGAGGGCTGCTGTAGATGTGGTGCTGCCCTCCAGTGGATTAGAGGATGACATAGTGATGTGCATCTTGTTGTAGTCAAAGCGCTACGGCGAGTGCCAGCATGCTTGTTTTAACCAGGAACCGAGCAGCATCAGGACCCTATTCCATATAGAGCCCATTTAAATGGTAAGATTTCACATTTTCATGTCACGTTATTTCGATTTGTATTTGTTGAGCGGCTTTATTATTTTTTTTGGCAGCTACTTTAGGATTTTTTGTCTTTTTGTTTGTGTGTATGTGCCTGACATTTTGCAATTTATATCACTTAAGTTGTTAAGTGACAGCTTGTCACGATTTGATAATGAAAGGGTGTTGAGTTTGATTGCATTGTCTGACAGTCTCTCATTCGTTTTTCTTTGCAAAGCATAGAGTTTTATAAATGTTTTACAAATTGAAATTGTTATTTCAATTATAATATACAATTTAAAGAATCAGTTACAGTTTAGATTCTGAAAATAATCTTTTTTTGTCAGTGTTATTATGGTAATGTTAAAATAAACAAATGTTGAGATTTTGAAACAAATACAAATTATGATTTATAATTGTCTTTTGCTTTTTATAAAAATAACTCTACTATTTATATACACATTTTTTATATACACAGTTAATAGACGCATCTCATTCAGAATGAAATGTCATCCTGTTTTTTTAATCTATTTAAAAAATACTCTTCATTTCAAAAGAGAATTTCTAATTGTAATATTTAATTGTCTTTAAAATTCATCTATTATAAAGTCTATTTTAATTATAGTTAATTGTAATTGTTAGTTTAATTTCTTTGGCATCAAAATAAATTCATATATTATTAGCAGAGGTCTTCTTTACAATAGGAGTTTACCTTGTAGAATCAGTGGAAGTATTTTTTTTCAATGTTCTTAATAGCATTACATTTATTTAATTATGTATTTATTTCCTCGTTATTTAAGAATGACTCATGATAAAGTTTTTGATCTTTTATGGCTGCGTTCGGCTTGGCATCATTGTGCCGGGTGTTTGCAGGCGGCCGGTCAGCGGCGACCGAACTGCTAGTTTACTTAAGAAATTGCACGTGTGACAGAGGGGGGCCGTAGGAGCGTGGTGGCCCGGCTGAATAGAGGGAGGGGAGGCAATTAGCTGCCACGTTGCCGGGGCTCTTTTACTTGTCAGGCTGGCTTTTGTGTGAGTCTTGTAGAGGACATTCCCAGGGTTTTGTTTTGGCATTTAGGAACGAAGGACAGCAGCCGAACAGTGGCGAGGAGAAAAGGAGGGAAAATTGAAGTACTGAAAAAACAGCATGCGCACTTTCTCGGTTTCAAAAAATTGGTTAAATATATGAGAAAAACAAAGTTGTACAAAATAATTTAATATGTAATGACAGTTGTTTTTTTAGTTCTGGCAGTGTGTTTTTAAATTAAAATTTTTTACGTTTTAAATAGTGGGATATCTGTGGCTATGTAAAAATTAAATTTGAAATAAAATAAAAAAAAACAAGGGAAAGATACACATTTTTTGATAGTTATATAAAAAAAAAAGTTTTTAATTTGTTTTTTTATTCCCTTGTTTTTTGGGGAATGTGAATCCAGGTGGTTCGTATTAAAATAATTATTTAAAGAAAGCGAAGTAAAAAAAAAAATACACATAAATAAAAGAAAGGATTTATGGCGTAGGTGCACCAAGGGCCTTGGCTGTGAAGAGTTAAATGTGTGGGAGCTTTTTTTTATTCCCCTAAAAAAGAAAAAGAGGGAATAAAACTATAGAAACAAGACCCCACATTAATGTCACATCCATGTCAAAACGGAGACAAATACCTTTCTCCCCTTTTCGTCCATCCTCCCCCAGATGGGGGGCTTAGAGAGGGGACTGTCCAAATTAAGTGACTGCTTGCCACACTTTGCTGATCTTGCCCTCCCTTTGTGGATGTTGTTTTCTCTTGTCTTTTCTCTCGCTCTCTCTCTTTCTGTCTTCTTCTCTTGCCTTGCTCGCTTTACCTTGTTGTAGCCAAGGCTTTTCAAGCTGCTAGTTCGTCTTTGGGCATCCTGGAGGCACAGCAGAACCCACACAAACACACACACACACACACACACACACACACACACTCACACACACACAAACTTGGACAGACACATGCACAACCATAATAAGCTTTTTTCCTAGTGGTTTTTCATGTTTCTTTGCTTGTGGGAAGACATCTCTGCAGCTCTGACAACTATCAAGTGAGATTCCTCTTCATCTTTTAAAAAAAAAACGTATCACTTTGAGCTGGAGCGACTGACCGCTGAAGGAAAACCTGACGGAGAAATGAGTGATTATCCGCCGGCGGAGGACAGGCCTTGCCGGATGTCCTGAGACGCAGCTCTCACTGTGATCCGCTCGAAAAGAAAAAAAACTAAACAAAACAAAGCAAAAAAAACAATGGCTTGCGCGTGAACTTCTGTGTGTGCGACCCTTTGGTGTGGGACACACACATGCACCCGCTAAAGCACAATAGCAGTTTTTGGAAAGAAGCGAAGGTTGAAAAAGAACAAGAAGAGAGGGAAGAAAGGAGAAACACTCTTATTCGTTGGCGGGAGTGAGAGGTGGAGGATAGGGGAGGGCCGCGGCATTGCTCATGTACCCGAGAGAAGGCCTTTCACTGGGGCTGGAGGAGAGGGGAGGAAAGACTGGCTCTCTGGCCTCTGGGCTGGCTCTTCTGCAGCAGGTTGGCTGCTGGCCATTCAGTCTTAATGCCTGGGTAAGTGCTCAGCGCTAATACACACGCTGCTTTCACACTGTGGCCTTTTAAAATCTTCTCTCTGCTTTTGTTAGAATGGACTATGGTAAAGGATGCACTGTCATTTTATCTGCTTCAGAGTGGCTTAAGATGTCTTTGAGTGTGTGTGTGTGTGTGTTTCATAAGGAAGAACTAAGTGATAGAGTGATGGATATGGCATTTGAAGATGTTCATTTAGTTAAAAAGTGTCTGATCAAAAGGAAGTGAAGTCATAATATATGAACAAATATGATAGTATTTTTTAGCCTGTGACTTTAAATTTGCATTTAAGAAAATTAGTTGTGTTGTCTTTTTATTTCAATGCTTTAAATTGACTGAAATAAAATATTCTTACATTTACTTGAGGCTTAAAATGCATTAATAATTATTTTTTAAATAATCCTGCATGTTTATGTTGCTTTAAATTTCATTAGAAGCAACATTACACTTTTTTCCGATTTTTGTTAACCACTTGAGAGAGTTTTCTGTATTATATTTGTTTTTATATGAAGGAAGTAAAAAACTGGCACTATGGTTTTCTGTTTTGAGAACAGAGGAGGGAAGTTGCTATTTATATTTTCATAGAGAGTCATAGTTAGGCATTTGTTTTGTTTGTATGCTTTTGTGTGTGTGTGTGTGTGTGTGAGCGGTGGGCGGACGAAGGTTGTTATAGTGACGGTGACATCATCATAGTTCCACATTCTTTTGAAGTTCTTCCGTCTCATTTCGAGCTTTCTTTTCCGAACGGCACACATTGGCTGCGTGGATTTGGCTGCATCTGTTTCTTGCTCATTTGAACATCACCATACATAAACAAGCGTGGATGTTTTCTGCAGTGTGTCCACTGTGCTTGGATGAGAGCCATTGGCACATACGCTTCTCGAGTTCAAGTCCTTGGCACCTTTTTTTGCTGGCTCTGGAATTTCGCAGGCCTTAGAGCCCCTCTATCCATCATGAGGATGTCACACCCCCTGTGTGCCCCCCCACCCCAGCCCCACTACAGCTCATTAGAGCCCACAAGCTCCAGTGACAACTCATCATATCATGCCGTAAAGCGGAGAGAGGCGCTCGGGCCCTCAGGGGCCACAAGGTCGCCACCTTCACATTTTGTCTTTAAATTGCTCTGCAAGGTGCCACCATGCGGAAATGCAATGCCAACAGCTTTTTCCTGCTGCTGTCCGGCCCTCTGTCTTCCTCTTTCTCCTTGTATGTCTTCCACAGGCCTCTCACAGAATAACCATATATCGCTATAACCAAATATTGTGATTTTTTTCCCCTTAAAAATCAGCTAAGACTTACTTACTATAAGTGATCAATTGTTGTTGTTTTTTTTTAAGTTATTATTATTATTATTTATTTTAATTGTGATTTATTATGGAAATGTATACAGTATATATATATATATATATATATATATATATATATATATATATATATATATATATATAATGCTGTGCTCTTAATTATTTAATTGACTAAAAAACACTTTCACAGTCACTCAAAAATGAAAATAATCAACTGATGTAATCAAAATACATTTTTATTTGTTAATGATTTTTATTATGATTTATGGAAATTATATACTGAATATATATTTTTCTAACTGCTCTTAAATAATTTATTGTCTAAAAAAACTCTATTTTGATTCATTTAAATTAATATTTATTATGAGAATTTGTATATAAATGTTTTTTTTTCTTTTTTTATGATCATATGGTCTTAAATATTTAAATGTCTATAAAAACAACTATTTTTTATATATATATATATATATATATATATATATATATATATATATATATATATATATATATATATATATATATATATATATATATATATATATCAAAAGGAGTGTGAACCCTGATATATTCTTTCTCTTTAGTGACAATGTGTATTTTGTAAATATAAAAGTCATCCTTGTGATAACTAAAAACTAGTGTGTGTGTGTGTGCGCACTACTTTTGTTTGTGAACGAGAGAGGAAGAGAGAGTGAAGGACAGGATTTGATAGACACTGCATCAAAATGAGTGTGACATGCTCTTCTAAGACAAACAGGCCTCTCCATGGCCTGTCCATTAAAACAGGCCAGGCTTTTGTAAGACCACCACTAGGGGTCATGACCCCAAGCAGAAACTGTCAATCTCATCACAGATTTACTCAAACACTCTCTGTACAGACAGAGTTGTTGACACACATTAAGAGTATTTAATATTTCTTTACCTCGTTCAAACACATCTACAAACTGCTGGTTTTCTCAGGAAATCACCACATTTCTTTTGTAATATTATCATTATCATTTACCTGGTTATGTGAATTAGTCCTTTAACCTTTTTTTCCTCTGTGTAGTTGTGATGGTTGTGGTGGGAGGCATTGGCAAACGATTAAACAGGAAGTAGCCCGCTTTCTTTGCACATAATAGGGAAAAAGACGCCCACATATTTTCTTTGTGTTCCTTGTGTGGGTTTATTGTGCGTCTCGTTGAACCTCCGTGTGTCAGTCTCTAAACTCAATAAGTTGTTTAGAAGTAGGGTTTTAAAGAATGCTCATTCTGTAATTTGTTAGCGTCTGACAGTATGCAGTTGTCGTAGGTGGTCTTCCTCAGTCCCCCGAGTTGCTAGAGACAATTAGCCATGTCTAGAAGAACAGGGTAAAGCCATTGTACAATAGCAACAGGGGTCAATAGAGCCAGATTTATTGTGAGGCTTTTCTTAAGACTGAAGACTTAATGGACTTGAATAGCACTCAGGAGGGACATTTGTTTGAAGAATGTGTTTTTGTATGGTGATTATCCATTGCGCCGTGTTATTTTTGTCCAGCTGTATGTCTTGTCCGGAAGGCATCATGACAACAAAGAAAAAGCAAACAGAAAAGTGCTTGCGTGCAAGGCCTAAATGCAGGTCCCCGTTTTTAGTAGTCATTTTGCAGGCGCGTTTCTCCTGTGCAAAGAATAAAAGTTTCTAGCTATTCCAATCGACCTCCTTTTTTCTTCTCAGGGTCTTGCTGATCCGTTCAGGTGCAGAAGCAGGCAGAAACGCTACTGTAGCAAGCCGCGATAGCGTGCTGGGCTCCCGAGAAGCCAGATAAACGGGATGCCCGGCTATTATTCGTGTGGCTGTGTGGCGTTTGAAAGGGGTTCTGTTAGGCCCAGTGACTGTGATGTAAATCATTTGGCTTGTCTCAGGGTGAATGTGGCCGCAGTGGACAGCCATTTGGAGCTGTCCCTCAATGGAGAGGCCCTGGACAAAAGAACTCATTTAAATGGCTACTAAAGCCTTTCAGCGCAGGGAGAATTGACAACATTCTTTCACATCATTACTGAGGGGGAGGTTACGGGGTAGCTTGCTGTAGAGGGCTCTGCGGCACCGTTCTCTTAATGGCAAACCCGTCAGCTGTGTTTGGCAGCTGTCATCATCCCCGTCTGTTTTTCTGATGACAGTTCTTTCTTTTTAAAAAGTATTTTTATATCTTATCTCTCTCTAGTTGTTTTTTCTCCACGGGTTCGTGCTTTCCTTTTCCCATTTCTCTTTCTGTCTCCAATGCTGTTTTCTGCTCTTAGGGGCCCTGAAACGTCCCCAGAGCCCCTTTTCTTTCCTCGAGCTGCTCTGTTCAGTTCATTAATCTTTCATTGGGAATATGGCAGAGCGGAACGCCCCCCAATGCTGGAAGTGGCCTCTCTCTGTGCCTGTTTAGAGGCCCTGGATTGAACCTCTCAGGCCTGGGCCCTGGTGTCCTTCCCATTCTCAAAGCTCTGATATTTTAGTCCTGACAAAAGGATGGCTCACCTCTGCTCTTATAAACCATGTCCTGAACACCATTGTTTTTTTAACAACATCACAAGTGCTGAATTTAATTTGGCAATATTTAAATAAAGACAGAGGCACCTATGTGCCCTTTTCTGAATGTGCTGCGGGACATGCACAGCTGTCAATCAGACATGCAGGTGCCTCAAAACCTGCATGCATGCGAACAGCTCGAGATGTTTTCCTGTCAGTCGGCTCGGAAGCAAATCCCAGTCCACGTGTGGCCCGTCAAATCTACGGCACGGCAGTAATCTGGTTAGGTCACGTGTACTGGGAATACACTAATGCCAGGCCATGCCTCAGCACCCCTCTGCTCGGCTGTAATCTTGAGTAATTGAAAATGGGGCCTGTGCCACTTAAGAGCACAAAGAGCAGATTACATAGCTAAAACCAATTTGACCAAAATGCAGAAATGGATTTTCTCTCTTCCCCTCCACCCCTCCTCTACCATCTTTTATAATGCAAACCCTTTCCAAAACCAGACCCTGAAGGAAGAGGAAGGGGTGGGAGCACGATATGCGGGAAACCCAGAAATAAAAGGAGGGAGAGCGAGAGTATGCTTAGATTGGCTGTCATTTGGTTTATTAGGTGGTTTTGGTGATTGGTTTTTGGTCACGTAATGCAATCAGGCACTGTCTTTTCTGCATCCAATGACTGTTGAATCAATAAAGTGCACATCTGAAAGTGTTTTTAATTACAAACCTGTTCTGAGAATGGGCATATGGTTTGTGATGGATGCAGAGTTGAAATAGAGGCACCGGTGTGTTTCTGCCTCAACTCAAAACATGTATTAACAGCTTCTTCTTCTTCTTCCCACCCCCTTCCCTCTCTTTTTCTGTTTCTTGCCAGTCTAATAAGGTCCCCGTGGTACAGCACCCTCACCATGTGCACCCGCTCACACCTCTGATCACCTACAGCAATGAGCACTTCACGCCTGGGAACCCCCCTCCACATCTACAGGCAGACGTGGACCCCAAAACAGGTACATATGCATGCACGTCTTCCTTTACATTCATGAATTTCAAAACAGGCAGGACCGAAACCCAAGGCTAACCTTCAGGCCTGGTTAACTAACAGCGCTGTAACGGTTACACTGTGATCTCGCCAGTCTGCATTCACAGCAACCTGGTAAGATGCATCAGAGCGTTTCGGAGTCGTCTTGGCTCAGGGCCAAGGTTGCACCCCTCCTTTTGTGTGCATGTTGAGATGGAGCTGTTGACCTGGGGTCGGTTAAGCCTGTGGAGCCACTTGACTTCTGGGAGATGTAGCTCTGTTACTTAACTGCGGGACCCCAAAGCTATTTTTCGGATTCGGAGAAACGTATCGTTTGATGACGCACAAATCGGACAATTGCGAAATCTATATTTCCCAGCCAGGATGAAAACTGTATGAGCAGGAAATTTACCAGGAAACCCGATTTGAAGGCTTGTGTTGTATCTGTCAGGATTCTCATCTCAAAACAAAAAGATTTCTGTTCAGGTGTGATATAATGCCATTTGGTGGTATGTTTCAAAATCAGATCATCACACAAAGAAAGATTTTCCTTTTCTGCAACACTGTACAGTCGAACAGCTGCTCTTCAAAGCTGTCGACAACCTGCATGTTGATTTTAGACAGGCTTTTTCTGCTCTCATAACAGACCTTATCACTAAGGGCCTCTTTAAGGACTCAGAGGCTGTTTAATGTGCTGCTTAATGGCTCGCTTAATTGAGTTTAGAGTTTAATTAATTAACAAATTGTATTAAGACCGCTGTACGCAGTGCCAATGTGCTGTGCAGGCATTGTTATCCTTGTTCTGCATGGCTTTATATTAGCCAGCAGAATTTTTACACTCGTTTTAGTTATTTACCAATTTTAGTATCAAGCATACTAAATAGAAGTACATCGAGTCAGTCCGAAGTCAGCTAGCTTGTCAGATCAATGTTTTTTTTGGCCATTGTTGCTATTGTAAACCACTGAATTCCTAATTAGGGTTGTTTTAAACCTTCTACCCGCCGCATGTATTGTTTATGATGTGGATAACTGGCCATTAAACTCTAAAACCAATATTAGGACTGTTTCCACACTTGAACAGACATCCACCGCTAATGTGTCAGTCTCTCTTAACACATGCGGCAGTGTTTGCGTTGTTGACTTGTGAACCTCAATTATCGCCCGTTGTTAATCCTCTGATTCGATAGACAAATGTGACAGGGCTCTGTATTTTTTCTCCTCTCCCCCGTGTGCCATACAACATCGTGGCTGCCTCCACAAGCTTTGATCAGAACGTGTGATTTAGAGCTGTGCATGTGAGCTCAACCTCCTCTCTCTCCCACCTCCCTCTGATGTTGACTTTGTTCAATTGTGTATCTCACAAAGGATACATTTAACACTTAAACTTCATCTGGGAATTCCTGTGTCAGGACAAGAGCAGAAACATTTTCACACCATTCACATACACATCTCTTTCTCTCTCTTCATTCTTTTCTTTGCATTTTTTTATATTTCTCTTGCAGGAATCCCAAGGCCTCCACATCCTTCAGATATATCCCCCTACTACCCCCTGTCACCTGGCACTGTAGGCCAGATTCCCCATCCGCTAGGATGGTTAGTACCACAGTAAGCAGCCCAATTTTATTCCTCTTCTTTTGTCTTTGTGATGCTGTTATAACATGATACAAAATGGGGTCCAAAGTCTGAGTTCTTAAAAATGTGTCCGTTTTGAACATAATTATTTGTCATTCAATATGTATTTTTAATATATATCAAAACATGTAAATCTTAAATAAGATATTTAAAATAGAATATTGACATTTTATCAGTGCTTTTTTGATTATGAATCACAGATCCCAGATTATTATTGAGGAACCTGACTTTTGGGCACCACTTTATATATTATGACATGTTTAAGATGGCATTTGTTCAAATATGTTGTGTTTGCCAGTGTTTATCTTCTATTCGCCAGGCCTCTGTCTGCCTTGCTGTGGGCCTCTGGGTACTTTAGATGCAGTTTGAGACTTCGGCCATCACGGGACACAAAAGCTAACTCTTAACCCTCTGTACAGTTTAAACATTTTCTGGAAAGGCACCGCTGGCGCCCACAGCAATGCACCCTAAACTCTAAATTGCCTCTTTGTGGCAAATGCTATTTTGCATGTCTCTGTATTGTCCAATTAGAGTAATGAACTGTGATTGCCAGTATTTTACCCACAATTCCACACGGGGGCTCTCCCCTGGTAACTCTTGTCAACACTTGTTAATATGACAAAAGGCTACAAATTAAGCTCTGTTAATTTAATGTTTTCTCACCGTGATCTAAATACCGAGAGAGGCCCCAAGCGCAGCCACGGCCCTTTGATTCTCTGCACTTTATTTTGGTATAAATTTACATTCATTATTGTTTGTCTTTGGATGTGTAGACCTCAATTAGCGTGATGGCTCCATTAAAGGGGCCGGTGCTTCGTCTTTAATTAGCACAACAAAACACCTAGTTTCAGCTCAGGGAGAGAGGCCTCCATCGACACCAAGCGCGGGGTTATGAAATTTAATTAGCCATTCCTATCAGATTTGTGGCATTCAAATTGTTCAGAGTTTGCTTCCCTTTGATCCGTGCTCTGCAATCCCCTAGATTTTTGTTCTGATCAAATGAGAATAAAGCCGCCTGCATAGAGAGTGCTTTTTTCTCTTTTTCATCCCTTCCTTTACCTCTCTTCCTTTCTTCTTTTCCTAGGCAAGGTCAACCAGTTTACCCAATCACGACGGGAGGTTTCAGACACCCCTACCCAACTGCCCTCACTGTCAATGCATCCATGTCAAGGTGAGTTGAGCCTTGGGACAGCCGACTCACTGAGAACGCGAGCGTGTCAAAACCCTTGCAAACTTCTCCCTTAAGTAGAGACAGCTCTCGCATCAGTGTTCAAAAAGACGGTCCCGTGTGATCCGCTGCGTATTAAAATATTAATTATTGTTATAATTTTATAATGAGGCCCCTAAATAACGTCTCTGAATGGCAGAGACCGAGAGGACTGGCAGTTTAACTATGGTCACATGCAGAAGTAAACCTCTGCAGATTTCGGGTGCCGTCGTTGGATGCTGAGCGAGAGCTTTGTGTGGCCCGTTGGGGTCTGGTTCAAGTGCCGATTTGGACGCAAATGTCCCCAGGAGAGCACTAATGGTTGTGTGTTGGGGGGGTTGTTTGTTTTAACTGTCACTGTGATTGCTCCCTTGTGACTGTTACTCATCTGTTATGTGAGAAGTGGGAGGTGTTTGCTGTAAATGACAAATCTCCGCTTGCATTGTAGCTTTTATGTAATTTAAACACAAACGTGAGATGCAAACAGCTTCATTTGGTGGTCACCTTCTTCTAGGTTTACTCTGCCTTTCCCCACTAATCGGAAACAAAGAGGATGATGATGACGGTGGTGGTAGTGCTGAGACTAGCCAGAGAGGCACAGAGGCAGATCTGGTTTATAGTTTCGAGAAATGGAGACTCAGCTCAAGCCCAGCCTGCGTCTCCAGACAGGGACAAACTCTTGTTTAATTGCAGAGTGATTGGAAAAGCAGCTCTGGAGGCCTGGCGAGCTTAGACCAGAGGACGTTGATGGATTAATGTGAGCAGGGAGGGAGGCATAGGGAGGGGTTTTCTGCACCTCTTAAACACTGGCCTGGGTTTGAGTATTTTTGAGGGGAGAAAAGCTTTGGAGAAGGTTCTCCAAACTCAAAGTAATGTTCCATACAGCGTTTCTGTTCAGGACATATGATGTTTAACCTGGTCAAACATGGTCAATTTTGATGCAAGGAGAAGTTAATTTAATTTGCTGTTATGCACATAGACAATGTATGCACAAATGGTTTTACGAATGATTCATGAAATCATGAAATGAGCAGAACACATTTGAGTAAAATCTTGAAGAACAACAACATATTGAATGCAAATATATATATATGAGAATAGCTTATTAACAGTGTACTCTTGAACCGCAGATTACAAATTCCTTCCTAAGTAAATCATGAAACAAAGTCAATTATCTCAGTGAATGCAGCAAATTTACCCAAGAATGTTAAAACAAACAGTTTACATTGATTCTGCTTGCCTGAGTAAATGAGGCCCAATCTCGCACTTGCATCTAGTATATTTTCATCGTCCTCACACAGTTTAAAGTGGTCAGGCCAAACATAACAGCTCTGAAACACAATATTTAGCTCTACAGTGATGATCAGAGTGCATTGGCAGCTGCTCTGCTTATGAGTACAGGGTCTTTGCAGCTGGTCCCGACTCTTAAAGGTCCATTTTTATTAACAGCTGGCTCTGAAACCAAGGCTTCACACATTTGACACCAACAGCTTTCACCCCGTGTGTGTTTTGAGGTCTCGGCACCATAGAGAAGTCGTTTGTACCCTGCCAAGGCCTGAAATGAGCCCATTCTGCCTGCTTCGCGTGGGTCTGCAGCCTCTGCTCCGGCGCTGGACCTTCACTTAAGTGACAGCTGATTCTGTTCTAATGAGGCCTTTATATTGTGATCATCCTATTTCCAGTGCAGGCTAATTGAATCTTGTGAATGGGGGCTAGGGGGATTGGTGATGTGCTGGGGAAGAGCTAATGCGTTTTGATAATCTGTAATTGAATTAGCATAGATTAATAAGTGGTGGTCTTGTGTCTCTGTGGAGGGAAGGTGCTTTAGCATGTTTGTGTCAAAACCGGCGGCGTCCGCTGTCACCAGCATCCTTGCGCAAAATAATGAGCACCAGGAAAAGGTTTCATTAATTGTGTTTATGGTTTTTCTGTGAATAAAGAGGGCGAGAGAGAGAGAGAGAGAGAGAGAGGGAAGGGGGAAGTCTTGCTTTGTCTTCTTTCACAGTCAGTGGACGAGAACTCCAGGAGGCCTCGGGATTAAGAGATGCCCATATGTTGCTCTCCGGTGCCTGTCTCCGGCTCAGAGAAATTCTGATGGCCCTATCTGCCGCCATTTATTATGCAGTTAGCACACAGGGCTTCATGTAGCGATCTGCTTTTCACCCAGGTTACACTTCAGCCTCCTAAAAAATACATTTCAGATCACGAACGGCGTGGATTCGGATCCTGCAAATGAGCTACATGGTTTTGATAATGGGGTTGGAGTCGTACAGGTGTATCGGCCGTCCCGGGTGACAGGGGGAGGAAGTGTAGGCCCCTGCCCGTTCCTGCCCTTTGATATGTTCCTCTGCTCCTATCCCTTCTTTTTCGATGGAGGAAGAGAAAGCCAATGACAGACAGAGCGCACCGGCAGGGTCATTATACATTAAACAGGCACTGAGGCCATCGCTCCGATTGGCAATTAAATGGCACTCACTGACACTCAGCTGGTGTGGAAGAAGATTGAGACATTGGACCCTGCAGGGGCCCTTCTCGGCACACCTCTCTGTCTCGCTCTTCCCTCAGCAGGGCTAAATTGGTGCCAGGCTCTGCTGCGTGCTGATGAGCGGAATGATGCCCTGCGCTTCAAAGGGATGGCCATCATGTTTAAACCATAACCTGGGCCTCGCTATGGTAACAGCGGCACGGGTGGGGGCGGCGCTGATGGGACAGTCAGGAGGGAAAAATTGGACAGCGGAACAGAGGAAATTTTAACAAGTATGCAAGGACTGAAAGAGAAGGGAAATGGTGGGGGCTAATGATCACGCCGCTGCAGCCACAACGCCGGTACCCCCCTCGGTGGAAGCAGACGGGCGGCCCGGATGACATGGCACAAACACAAATGTGTCAGGGATGAAGGGAAGAGAGAATAGAAGAAGAGAGATCGGGGGGAAACACAGTCCCCAGAGAGAACCTCCAACAGAAACTAGTTGTTCCTTGTGAGTTTACGCTCATCATTATATTCTGGCTCCAAGCCATATAGCCACACTCAAGCAGATAATGAGCTGTTTGAAAAAAAGAATTATTCCCTCTCTTTTTTTTCATCATCCTTCGTTCTTTCTCTCAGATTTGTGTACGGTCATGCACAACTGGGACGCACTACACCACACACACACATGCACACACTGAGGCAGATATGTTTATTTGTACACTCAGGAATTCAGCGTTCCTACAGATCTTTATATAATGCTAGTGGATGATATTATAGAGAAGTCCTTCAGTCAGCCTGGGGACATTTTAGTGTGTGTTTTAAGGAAAATAATCAAATTGAAATATAATTGAGAAGAAAATAACCAACATAAATAGCCTCAAAATGACCACACTAATCAAAAATTATATTTTTAATCAGAAAAAAAATGCTTATGAAAACAATTTGACCCTATTTAATTTATTTATATTTTTTTTGTGGAATGAGAGTCATCAAAGCACAAAGTTCATAATAATCTGTCTTTAGTCAAAATTTATTGTTTTCAATTGGCCAACTCAAATTCCATTTATATATATATATATATATATATATATATATATATATATATATATATATATATATATATATATATATATATATATATATATGGTTTTATTTATAATGAATCATGTGTGGTGTTTTGAAGAAAACAGTTCTCAAAAAATATATCCAGGAATATTTTAGATCACTTTTTGTTAAAGACAATAAAATAAAATAATGTTTTGATCATTACTATTAATTATTGTGGTCAGATTATCAGTGCATTTTATTCTGAAGAAAAAACAATTAATATAAAAAAAAAATTTCTGCCTCTGAAATGACTTTTTTGTTTTGTTTACGTGGCTGTGGCTATTATATTAATATTTGCCCACTTTTATAATGCAACCAAAACATGAATAAATTTATATCCTTCCCAAAGTTGACTCCATCTGTTTTGTTTGATATCGAAATGCATTGCGTTTTGGAACTAAAATGCTTTTTGTTTCATGTCGAGTTCTAGATTTTGGATTTGTCATTTATAGCCGTTTCCCTCTTCCCACATAACAGATCTATTAGCTTACTCCTGCTGTGTCTTTATAGCCAGATATGTGTCAGGTCTTTAGCTCATAGTCAGTGCTTTGCTTTGTGAATATGTTTGTCCATCCATCATTTCACCCGTGTCCACTCTGACGATTTACACAGTCTTCTCTCCTCCAGGTTCCCTCATCACATGGTGCCCCCCCACCACAGTTTGCACACCACAGGGATCCCCCACCCAGCCATCGTCACGTCCAACGTCAAGCAGGAGTCCTCTCACAGTGACATCGGCTCCCTCAACAGCTCGTGAGTTCACTTTACACTTATCAGTTCTCTATCACTCCAGCGCCATCACAAACTGGTATGCACACGCTAACGTCTGATCCCTCCCATTCCCAGGAAACATCAGGATGCGAAAAAAGAGGAGGAAAAGAAGAAGCAGCCACACATAAAGAAACCTCTGAACGCGTTCATGCTTTACATGAAGGAAATGAGAGCCAAAGTGGTGGCTGAATGCACACTGAAAGAGAGCGCAGCTATCAACCAGATCCTAGGCCGAAGGGTGAGCGTCTCAAAAGCAGCATGCAAAGTAGAAGCAGGCTGTCTCAACTACTAAGGCCGCAGATTGCGTGGAAAAACGCAGCTTATTCACATTTTTATATGTGTGTAATTGTAATCTTGCTCAATGCTGCTACTGGGTAAAAGCACAATACCAGGGGAAGGGGACATTTTAATGACGGTGGTTGGAAACACTTCCGTGTCATTTGAGCATAAAATATCAGTGGTCTCTTCCTCTGCATTGGCCACAGTTTTGAAAGATGTGTGTGTGTGTGTGTGTGTGTTTCTATATGTGCAGTGGCATGCTCTGTCTCGAGAGGAGCAGGCCAAATACTACGAGTTAGCCAGGAAAGAGCGACAGCTTCACATGCAGCTGTACCCCGGCTGGTCGGCACGAGACAACTATGTAAGTTTTTAAGTTTTCAACAAGTAACAATTGTTTATTCCCTCCACAGGGGCCGCAGAGCAGATTAAAGCCATCTAGATGTGTATCGACAGTCACCCAAAACTAAAGCGCACAGACCAAACCAGTCTAAAACCAGTAAAACAGACAAGCTGGAAGACTTTTAAGTCCATCCACTGTATGTGTGCTTTTCCTCAGTGAAGTCAGCTCTAGTTCTTTCATTAGTATTCCACTGGTTCACCTAAAAAGAGAAAGGCGAGCTGAGATCAGACTAATTAAATAACCACAGGGCCTAAACGCCTCGCGGCTTTGATGAAAGAGGACATCTCTCTCCGCCGCCAGAAATGGGGAACGAGCGCACCGTTTACTGTTTCGTGCCTGACAAACGGCCCCACCGCCCAGCCTGTCAACTCTCCTTGGAGTCTGACCATGTTTCTTGACTCGCCTAGTCTAAGTTCCTCAACCGGAGCATGATGATCACATGGGCACGTTCGATGGAACCATAGCCCATTTTCGAGGAGGAATTAATGCAACAAAAGTTCTCTCACACTCCGCTCTTCCCCTCCAGTAAACCGAACCGCTCAAAGAAACCTCAAAAGCTTCCAATCGTTACACAATGAAAGGAGAACTAAGCAGCAGCAAGACAACAAGGAATAAACAAAAGGAGCGCGATAGAAAGATAGGGAAAGTTCTGTTTTGTCCTGCAGTGGCGTTTCAAACCTTCAGGCTCTTACTTGAATAAATAAATCAGTGAAAACATTGGGCTCTCTTGTTCATTTCATGTCTCGGTCTTTTGTGCAATATAATAACTAAGGTTCCTGTCTATTTCTCTTTTTCTGGCGGGTAACTATCAGGGGAAAAAGAAGAAGAGAAAAAGGGAAAAGCAGGCAGGAGAGGGCAATGGTAAGTGAGCTGCAATTATCTCTCATATTAAAGCAGACCCATCATCTGTCACAACTGTGACATCTCAAACATGAAAGTCCAGCCTTTTTTTTTTTTTATCTCTTTTTTGTGCCTGCCTCATTTTGTATATAGCTATGCTACCCAATGCAATATTTACACGATAGACTGCTTGTTATCCCCCTCCTCTCCCCTTGCCCCATGTCGAGCGTTAATAACATTGAATATGCATGACCCCCACCACCTCCTCCCCTCCCACCAGCTGCCCCCCTCCAGCATTTATGGTACTGTGATATGTATGTTTTGAGAGTGTGAGAGTTAATCACCCCTGTGACTGAGTGCCAGCCTCCGAATATCCTGCCGCCCATGCTTGCGTCACTGTGTTTATGTGGTTGTAACTTTGGGCTGTGCCTGCTGCATGCTTTTTAAATACCTGCTTATGTAGTGATAATATAAAAAGGTGTTTGTTTGGTTGCTTAAATTCACCCACATCTTTCAATTAAGGAGGTTTGCTGATTACATTGATTTGATTCACTTGTCCGTTCTTCTCTATGATGCTGATTACTGTGAGATATTGTTCAGGAAGTATGCCGAGTAATGTATTTGCGGTCTCTCGCCACCATGGACACCTTTTGAAGGCCTCTGTATCTTGTTCTTTTTTTTTTCCAGAGCACAGAGAATATTTTCCAAACCCTTGCCTTTCACTCCCTCCGATTACAGGTGCTAATGTCATTTTGAGTCTTAAATTACTAACTTGCTTTTTTTCCCTTTTTTTTTGGTTCTTTGTGTATTTGTGCTTGTGCAGTATATCAAATATATAATGATCTTTCTTTAATGAATAATGCCACGTATTTGCCTCATCTATCTTTTATTTGCTAAGCTCAGTTATTCTCTTGAAGAATATGTTGCTTTATTTTGCTCCTTTATCAGTTGTTTCCTTTGCTCCATTTTTCATTACACACATACTTTCATCAAAAGATGCTTCTGTTTTAAAAGTCATATGTTGTTATGTAAAGAATCCCCGATTTGTTAAACTCTAAGCATGCAGCTATAGGAAAGACCTCTTTATCCTAAGAATAACCAGAGACGTTGTTATCAGGGTAAACCTCCTTAATCTACAGCGTTCAGTAGCTGCCCCATGCCCCAGCATGATTGTGGACTCTGCCCTGTCTCCTCTTGATCTGCTCCGCTTTCAACCTGCCTTCACCCCTCCTCAAACACCCATCTAACATTGACCTTCACCCCCCTGGTGCTCAGGTGGGCTGTTTGAGGTGGATGAACGTGGACTAGGCCTGATTATGAAGCAGCTTCGTAGTGTTTCCCTGGCTTAAACTAATGCTCCGCCTCCCTCCTGTAGCTCCTCCCTATTCCTGCTACCTCAACAACCTGTCCCTATCACCTCCTCTAGTCTAGAACAGCCAGAGAATGGCCGGCAGACATGTATCCATATCTGCTGCATCCTGCAACGCTTGCCTTTTAACGAATACGTTTTTACTTACCCATAAAGAGCCTTGATTATGAAAAGGCATGCACTGAGTGCTGATGCATTAATTTCTGTCATCATTTACTTTCATATTTGTTTCTTGCCAGTTTTTAATTTCTAATTGTTTGTATTACTAACAAAATATGGTCAATTGCTACTATTTAAATTTATGTGTAAGGGAAAAAAGACTTTTATAGAGCCTGTCAAATTCATTGGATTCAATGTATCTCTCTTTCCACTCTCTTTTCTGATTTCATCTCTCCTCTGCTGGCTTCCTCTTCCCTTCTTCGTCCCGTCAGATCTGAGCGCCCCAAAGAAGTGTCGCGCACGCTTCGGGCTCGACCAGCAGAATAACTGGTGTGGCCCATGCAGGTGTGTATTTGGTGTGCCGGCAGGTGTGCTAGAGCAGGTGACAGCTGGGGAACTCTCTCGTTGGTGCCTCCTCACACTCTTCTGGCTCTCTCAGCCTCGCATTCTCTCCATGCCACTTCCTCTGCCAATCAGCTTCTGCAAATCTGGGCAATGGTTTTTTTGTTTTGTTTAGTTTTTTTCATTGCTAGGTGGGATGGAAGGGTTGTTTGTGTGGTCCTTTTTGTGTGAGTGTTTGAAAAGGAGTTCATGTAGTACTTTTTTTTAATTGAATCGAAAAGAGGCGGGGTTAGATAAAAAGGCGGGGTTATTTCCCTCTATTAAGGGGGAGGGGTGTGGCCAGAGGGTTGAGAGGAGCTGGTCATGGTAAGTTTTTTTGGGGAGGCACGGTACCAATGTCCACAGCTGAATCATTTGCTCTAGCTCCATGCCTTTGTGTGTCCAATGACGTGTTTTTTTTTTTTTTTCTTTGTTGTATGTTATGTTCTTCTGTGGATAACAGATTCAAATACCCCTAAGAAGTGTCGTGCCTTGTTCGGGCTTGACCAGCTGGGTTTATGGTGCAAACCCTGCAGGTATATTCCCAGCCCCATTCTTGGGGAGAACATCTAAATTAAGATGTTGTTGATTTTAAGATGACAAAAAAAATCAGCTTTTCATTTTTCGAAACTTTTTCCATGGACTATATTTTCCTACTTCAATTTCTGAGGCCTTGTTACAGTTGATATGTTTTACAAATACTTTTTTTCTTACTTGTTTCTGTCCTTTTCTGATTTTAGAAACACTTCAGATGAACTGAAATCCTCGGGCAGAAAATGTCAAAATCATAATTACACAGGCATTGTGGTTACAATTTCAAGTCAAGCCTAAAGTTTTGAGTTTTTATGTAGTATAATTCAGTATTGCTGGTGTTTCTGCCCAAGGAACTAATCTGCTGTTTTTTACTGCTCTGCCCTGGTAACTTCTGTTAGAACTGTGTGATGTAGCCACTTGTTTTGTGGAGGGTAGGGTTGGGGTGATGCCATCTCATCCCCCCTCTCTCTTTTTTTTCTTCCCCTTCTTCTTCCTTCTCCACTCCTCTCTTATAACCCCTTTATTCAGTCCCAACTTCTTGTCTTTCTGTTCTAATACAAGCAGTCTTTGAATTGGGAATATGTTGATGGTAGGTATTTGTTTCTGCTAAGTAATACCCTTTTCTGTATCATGCTTGTGCACTTTTTCCTTTTCACCCTTCCATCGTGGACATCAGACTTTGTGCTGTTGTGATACTCCACTGTCCGTTTTCAACTTGCCCAACTGTATCCCCTGTTCCACCGATTTCATTATCCTTCTAGTGTAGAAATCCATCTGATTCTCCAAAAATCCACTCCCTCTAGTCTGACCTCCTTCAGGAGCAGCAGAAAGCTTCTCAACTTTAGAGTATATGTCAATCTGAGTGTTGGACGTTGGACACAGGGTCCAGTTTGCCATATCTGCCAATGGAGGGGTAAACTGAAAATGCAAAAATTGCTATATTTTCCATTAGATATTTGTTTGAGTTAAATACTGTATGAAAAAGCGCGACAGTAATTCATCTTTCTTTTGTAGACTTCGTTTTGCCAGTTGTCAGTTTTTAGAAAGAAAAGTTGAAACCTCGCAATATTTAGCAATTTCTTCAAAACAAAACAAAACCTTGCTAGCCAGTAACTGTTTTATTTGTATGGATGTGTGTAGGTGGAGTTGATGAGGTTGTATTTTTTGCAGGTTAGTGCCGTTCATCAGCAACTCTTGTTATTCAGAAGAACAGCCTGTGTATTTTTTGGGCTGTGCTGAGAAAAACACTGGTAATTGCGTCTTGATTTAGGGAGCTGTAAGGTTAAAAGACCTCACTCAGCTCTGTTTCCTGAAAGATGCATCTGGAGGAATTCCCTCAGAGACCCATAAATCAATAAGGAACACAGTGAGATACTTAGAATCAATATGGCTCTTAAAAAATGGATATTAGCTTATTTGCTGCTGTTTGACAGGCAGTTAGCACCTTGACAGACCTGAACCGCATTCCGTAGCTGTACTACACAGACTAGAGTAGCAGCCGGATCAAACGAACACATCTCTGCCCCTATTCACCCATCTTTGACCCTGAAGTGCCACATCTCCTCTGTATTAAGTCTGTTCTTTGCAGATAAAGTGGGTTTACAAGATACAGTGACAAGATTTCCGTCCTCTTATTGTCATTTTCTTCATCATAGTGTGTATCGACCTCCGTGACTGTCTCTCTCAGTGTCTTTTTCGCACTTTCCGTCTGAAATCAACACACATAAGAGCAGGCAGGGGTATGACTTGAGAAACAATCCTTACCTGGCTGATATTTTCATGACAAAACCACAAAAAAGTTGGCGGTTAATTGAACCCAGTTCTCCCGCAACTCTCTAGCTCCCCCTGTCTTTGATTTAATTCCCTTTTATTTTACTCTCTGTATTTGTTGCTCTTTCTTTTCTCTTTTTGGAGTTAGCCTCGGCTGCATCACTGAGCTCGCCCTTTAGGCAGGATAAAGAGAGTTTTTGGGGAGGAAGGGGGGTTGGTCAGGTCAGGTAGGGCAAGGTACACTGAGGTTTTCCCTCTCTCTCTCTCTGTTACTCGTGCTTTCTCTCACCCTATCACTTCTCGTCTCTCTCTCTCTCTCTCTCTCTCTACCCCTACCTCACGGCGCGCTGGCTTGGCGCTGGTGAGATGTGGCTGGCTGGAATGGCTGGCCGTAGGCGTAGCAGACGAGGGAGGGTCCTGACCCGAGCAGAAATGCAAACATGGCACCACGACCTCTGTGCAGAGCGCTCACACACATGTCTTAGGGGCAAGCTGAGAGTAGCGCTTCCTCTCTAACCTCTTACCCCACCATCTGAACTTCCCCTGAAGGAACTTGAGGAAAAAGACAGGAAAAAAGAAGGGAGAAAGAGGAGTGTAATAATTCAAGCTGATGTGTAAACCGGATGGATCCCCTCGCGGTTTGCGAAACCGGGGTGGAGTTCTTTTGTTTGGAGTTGCGTTGCGCCGCCAAAGGAAAACAAAGAGAAATGTAGGCCTCACCTCTTCCATTATCCTCCTTCCTCATTCCATCTGTTGAACTTCCTCTCATCCTCCCACTGTCCTGTCCTCTCTGCATGTAATCGTGTGACACCATGTGAGAGCGAGATGCCTCTTACCCCAATCTCGTCCAGCTCTAGCGTCCATTTTCATGCAGAGTCTGAAAGTGGGTCTGCCAAAAGTTGCTAATGAGATCAGCATGGGTGTCCCGACTTTAAGATATGTGCATTTGAATGGACGTTATGGCTCTGTGTGGTTCGCTCTAAGGTTCAGACCGAGAGCTTTAATGTGTCCCCTCTTTTTTTTTTTTCCTTTAGGAGAAAAAAGAAGTGCATTCGCTACATTCAAGGTGAAGGCAGCTGTGCCAGTCCTCCTTCTTCGGACGGAAGCTTACTAGATTCCCCCCCAATCTCCCCCTCAATGGTCTCTCCCTCCCCGTCCTCGAAAGAGTCCAAACCACGGACTGAACAAATGCAACCTCTCTCACTGACTATGAAACCGCCCCCCCTGCTCTCGTCATCCCAACACCAACACCTCTCCATGGCTCCGCCTCCACCTTTAGCTCTGTTGGACAACTCCGGGCCGTGCAAAACATCCGGCTCGGCACACAACGGCTCCTTGGACCCCTCAGACATGTCTTTGTCCCGACCCACAGGCTCCGCCTCCTCCAGACCTACATCGGCGTGTCATTCCCACTCTCTGCTGCCCAGCTCCGCCACGACGCAACCCCTTTCACTCGTAACCAAGTCGATAGATTAACTTCATTGTTTTTTTAAAACCAGCTTTCTCTGTCTGTCCGTCTGTCGCGTGTCTTTTCTTTTTTCATTCTGTGTTCCGATTCTCTTGTTTTTACTGTGCGATATGGCTTTGAAAATTTCGTTAATTCTTTATCAAAGTTCATTGGTCAATATTTGACCTGTCATTATCTAAAAAAAATGAAATTATTATGATTAAATATTGATAATTAAATACACTAAGTTGTAAAGTATAGCTTTGTGAATCTGCCAATTTTTTTATGAATTTTTTGGGTTCGTTTTTGTTCATGTTTTGCTTTTTGTTTTACAGCTGTACAACAGAAAAATGCATAGTTGTTATGTAGTTTTACATAGACATGTTTAAAGACAGATATACAAAGTAGGTGAGGATTCGATGAGCCCTTTTCTCAAAGAATTGGTTCTCCTTCATTATTTGTATTAAATACGAGCTTGTGAACCAATCATTTTACAGCTATCCAAAACTCAGAGGGCACGAGGACCGTGGAGACACCTTTCCAATTGAGGAACAACTTTAATCGTGATGTTACTTGTTCTTGTTTAAATGTACAGAAATATGGGGGGTTACTGTGTTAATATGCATTGTTCCATTGCATTGTCTGTTTTAGCTTTTTTTTTTTTTTTTTGGTGTTGTTTACCAGAGGGAGGGAAGTTGACTCGGGTTGGGATGGGCGGACTTGATTGGATGGGTGTTTTGGGGTGGGGGGTTTTGGGATATTCAAGACAAACTGTCACAATGCTAGGACCAGTAGTATTTATTGCTTTAGAGATTGCTTGTCGTATCTTGTATGTTGTCCCTTTTTGAAATATTTTCCTTTTCTTAATACATTGTATAAATATTCTTTTTCTTAACGTAAACAACTCATATATATATATATATATATATATATATATATGATCCATTTTTACAATGAGGTTTTGAAGTTTCAAATGATTTGCTTTGACATGAATTAAATTTTTATTTTTTTATTTTTGTTGTTATTTTTTTTTAAACCAGGATGCCACATAAACTACAGTGTAGATTCTCAAAAAAAAAAAAACATTTAAAAGCAAAAAACAACAACGAACAGATGTATGCACAATTTAATTTCTAGAAACATATCTATAAGCCATTTAACTCTAGGTGAAAAGGAAACTTGAAATGGGGACGGTGGGTTCCATGTCTTCAGCAGTCGAATTTTGTCTCAAGCCCTTCTTTTCTATTGCACAGTCTCATCTCCGCCGGACTGTAGAATTGTGTACAGATTTTTTCCCGTGCCAAAATTTGTGATAATTTTATCTCCACCTCTTGCGACGCTGTAGGTTATTTCGTTGTCCAATGTTTTTTTTTTTTTTTTCAACCATAATTTGCTGTGACGTTACATAGATTGCTATGTATGTAGTATAAATGTTGCTATAACAAATGTGTTTGGTAGCAGATTGTCAAATAATAAAATTTAAACTTAATAAAAGACGGACGTCATACTGTATAAACCTTGAAGGGCCAAATTATGTATATTAGGAGGTTCATAAAAAAACTATTAAATACTACAAAAAAAACACAAACTGCCACTTTTAAGTACACTACTACATATAGGTAGATAGAACAATAGGCATGTTGATGTTGCAAGAAGCTGTAAAAAAGCTACAAGAGAATCATTCATTCGGTGCCATTGTAGTTGACATGACGCAACTGTACCCGTCGATTACTTCTCTGGTTTATTAAGATGCTAATGATGAATAGTTTGAATGTTTCCTTAACGGCTGTGATGTTCCTGTTCTCTTTTATGCTCTTATATTTTTTATTTTGGTTTTTATTTCATTTTTTCTTTTTTTCATTTTGTTTTCCATTATTTGAAATGGTTCCCAAAAACCATGTTTTGTAATGAATAAATGTTAATGCTGTACAGTCTCTGTAGCATGCAGTTCTGTATTAATAAAAGCGAGTTAGTATGTGAACTTGCCTTCTGTCGTCTAAAGCCCCTCATTTGAAAAAAAAAAACTGGCTGAATTTTTTTTTTCTTCCTTTAAATTTATAAAAAGTATAATTTACAACATTCAAATATTTATTGATTTCAGTAGATATTGGACTTACGTAATACATTTAAAATGTTACAATTTTTTGAGTGTTTCTCTATCAGGTGGCATTACCATAACATCTGGGCCCAAATAATCTTATATAATATATCATATTTTTGAAAAACAATAATAAATGGTTATTATTTTATATATATATATATATATATATATATATATATATATATATATATATATATATATATATATATATATATATATGCCTAAGAACCAGGGGTGGAACCTGCACATTGGTCACATGCTGGTTTCTTAAAAAAAACTGTGATCCAAATTAAGTTTGCATGCTCCAGCTCTTACAAGAATTGCAGACAGCTGTAATGATGATTAATTCTAATGAAACTGTGCAAGATCAACCTGAAGTTAGAAGATCCCGGTGTTATACTGTCTACAGCTGGTTTCATTCAGGCTGGAATTCAGCAGAAAGCCCATGTCAGGATCCCTTACTTTATCTAGGCAGAGTAAATCAGTTAGTCATTTGCTTGTGGGTTTAAAAGTAATCACAACTGGTATTTTATATTGTAAATATATATATATATATATATATATATATATATATATATATATATATATATATATATATATATATATATATATATATTTTAATCGATTTCAATAATAACCAAAAAGAGTCATGTTCTGTTATGTTTTTTGCAACAGAACAAGCAGACGTGAGCCACTGATATACTCTATACAACAAAACATCCAGACCTTGCTGCCTATGAAACAGACATTGTTATTTTCTGATGTAACCGCAGTATTTTGTTACGCATATGATGTCTGCTAGAAGAAGAGTTGCGTGTCTTGATAAGGATCATTTAGCCAACGGTCCAAGTCCATATGCTTTGAATCGCTGTATAAAGAACAACAGCAATTTAATTTATTCTGCTGCTTTATGTTCGTCTCTGTTGTGTCTCAAATCCAAACATTGCCTGTTCAGTCCAGAAAAGCAATGTTTCTTTTTTTTCTTTTGAGGACATTCTGAATCATCTCGGTCTGAATGGATGTAAACAAACTTAAGACATCATTCGATTCAGTGCAATGTTCAACAATACTGTAAAAAGCTTCTATAAAGCTTCACCTTACAAAAATATCAACAATCCTTCAGCATTGTTCCCAAAGGTCAACAGATCAACTAAACAGGTTCTTTGCTTATCCACCATGCTTGATTTTTATGAAATTGTCTTTTTATACCTACAGATAAATATGAGGTTACACTTTCCTAATCTTTTAGTATTTTGGGCACCTTGTTTTTTTAGAATATTCAAGAGGAAACCTCTCAGCACTCAGAATTATTCATGTTTTTGTATCCATATTTTATAAGCAGTTGTATTTCGGTGCGGCTTTTCGAAATATTTTGGTGTGTAGCGTCAGCTGCCGCTAAATAATATTTGGTATAGTCATGAGACCACACATATCTATTTATCTCAATCTGTTTCATTGCGATAGGAATAACACTTTATTTATATACACAGGGATTTTGAAATTCACATTGTGGCTTGTGGACTTTTCACAGTGTATCATTAAAAACTGATCTACTTAAATTATGTGTTCTGCAATCCATTGCATGTTTATTTAGACTAAACCCCAACGTGACATTATTGTGCGTTTATCAAAACACTGAATTCTTGCTCATCAAAACGCTAATTCACACCGACACTTTATTTGGACTGTGTTTAGTTTGCCAGCACAGTCCCTATCCACTTTCTTTTAAGCACACTCTTCTGAAAACAGCCTGTCCAAGGCTGATAAAGAAGGCTTTTATTGCTAAAGGATGCACTCAAGGTGGGTCCATTTACCAAACTACCAAATCTGAAGTAATTACAGTCTGCTTTAGAGCACATCTTCAGTATATGTGTTTGTGCTGTGTGATGTTGTGTTAGGATTCCCTCTTAACCTCGGAAGGACCATCAATTCACCTTCAGGGAATTTGCTTTCACTTCATAGACACTCTTCGAGTGTTTTGTATTTTCTGTAAATTAGATGCTGTATTCTTCTCTTTTCTCCCTGTGAATGACAGCGATCTGTTGAAGATCTCTCCGAGAGGATTTCAAGCAGACTTATTCTTGTTCAAAGAAACATTGCCTGAGAGACCAAAGGGGTCAAATCGGTTCTGGACCGATATATTTACTGTTGTTAGTATTCTCAGAAACCTTATCTTGTGTAGGTTATTTTACAGTACATATAAATATGTACACAAATGATGCATGTTATCAGCTGACATGTATACTTTATTACTTTATTCTTTACACAAAAGATTTGAAAAATATTTCTCAAATATGGAGTGTCACTTTATTATTCTGATATATTTTTTTATTTAAGGAATAGTAAATTCAACAATTACATTTTATTGTTTTTGTATGTTGTATTTTTTGGACAACAGTTTTTGCTTTGTTTTTATTCAAAATATAAAAATTTCAGATACGGTAAGGCATCACGGAAGATTTGAAAACAATATTTTTCAAATATTCTGTGTCGATTTATGATTTTTATATAGTGTTTAATTCAGGCATACTTTATTCCATGATTACATTTCTGTTGTTGTTTAAAAAAAAATCTGATATGGTGTCAACTATATTATATTATACTAAATATTCAGTGTCAATTTATGATTTTATATATTGTTAATCAAGGAATGGGAAATCCAACTCATTTCTTTTAAATTCCTGTCATTGTTTAATGTTGTTTACATTTTTTCCCACCACAGACGAGCTTTGGAACAACATGAGGGTGAGTAGATTGAATAAAATCTTCTTCAATTTGCCATTTAGGGGCCATTTGGGGTCTGTACCGCATATTGTTTTACGTAGGCTCTGTTATCACTGAAACCACATGACCTCACTCCTTATGTAAGCTTGCATGCCCTTTGCAAATGTAGCCTGTGATGAACATGCCAAGCACATTTACTATAAGAAACAACCTCCTGCTCCTCCATGCTTCATCAATTCTGAAGGCTGGTTGTCAGTGTAAACAGATACCATACAATAGTAAAGAAAAGACAGCAGTAGTGTATGTTTTGTGGCATGAGAAATGGGAATGATGTTATGCAGTGGTCCGCTGCTCTCCTCTGTGGCAGGTATGACATGGACATGTTGGTTAATAAATCATGACCAGGTCAAGGGGGAAGTAGATCAAGCGCAGGAGAGAGGAAAAAAGGGGGAAATGAAAAAAGAGGTAAAGTAGAGAAATAGGAAGAGGTGATCATAATGAGTGGCTTCCTACTGTCACTTCATCCGGTTGTCGCCTCAAGCTGTCACTACTTCCTGGGAGACTCAATACTTTTTAAGCTCAGGAAAAAAAAAAAGTTGAGTGTATATGTGTTTGAGAGAAGAGACAGAGACAGGGCCGGAATCCCACAGAGGCACTGTGTACTTTGGTAATGAGATGAGTGTTGCTCGTGGCCCGAATCTGCTGGATGACAGGACAGCTTTGGGTGGAGGAATAGATGAGAAATGGACTGACAGCAGAATGGTAATTCTGAGCTGAGGGGCTTGTGATGGCGTCTTCACTGCTGCCGTGATGCAAAACATCACAACGAAGGAAATGCACTGAGATATAAAGTGAGTTTCAACTTCAGGCTTCCATATTTCACACCTCCGGCACTTATTACGACAAATATATGCATTTCATATTCACGTGATTAGGCGCTGGAATTGTGTCTCACCCATAAATGACATCATTCTGAGATCATTGTCTCATTCCAAACCTGTATGATTTAGTTTGTTCTGTGGATCACAAAAGATGATGCTCTGAAGAATGTTCATGCTGCTCTTTTCATACAGTAAAAGTGAATGGACAATGGGTTGACCCAAGAAAATAAAAAACAAAAAAATGCATAAAAATATAACCAAATATAACACCAGTCCAGTCTTCTGACACCAAATGATAGCTTTGTGTAAGAAAGAGAAATGCAGGTCATTATACTGAAAATACTGCCTGACAGCCTTAATGATGCTTCCTTTTCATTACATGGAAAAGAGCAACTTGGACATTCAAAATAAATAAATGATAGATTGATTGATTGATTGATTGATTGATTGATTGATTGATATATGATATGATATGATATGATATGAGATATGATATGATATGATATGAGATATGATATGATATGATATGATATGTGATATATGATATATGATATATGATATGATATATGATACGATATATGATATGATATGATATGATATGATATGATACGATTTGATGATTTTATTTCCCAGAACAAAATGCATTGAGATTTCCACCAAAAAAATAAATAATATATATATATATATATATTTTTTTAGAAGAAGAACTATCCCTATAAGAGATATACTTCGGGTATCTAATCATATAAATATGAAATGCATAACAGACTTTTCATTTTTGAATGAACTATTCCTTTAAATGGTTTATTTTACCATTCAATGCTTATTTTAAATGCTTTATATGCCAACTTTAATTTTCAAAGACATGCTTTTGGTTTAGTACAAAGCACTTTACGATCCTGATGAACAGCATCCAAATGGTGTACTCATTTATATATATTTAAAAAACAGTTACATGTAGACATAATAAATCGCTAAAACATGTATGCTTGGTAAATTAGTGTACGGTATAGAAGCAATAAAGCGCTTCTTTGATAGTTAGAGGAAGGGGAGTCAGGCGTAGAGCAGGTGGCGTGTGTTTTTGAAAGGACTGTGAGTGTGTGTGACTGCAGTGGCCCGGCTGCAGTCCTAATGATGGCAGTATGTTGTGAGCTAACTACCCTCACTGTGCTACGAGCCCTCGGGCTAATGCCACATCTCTCCGTCAAGGCCTTCCTTCATCCTGATTTACTCAACCTTTCCGAAGACACACACACACACACACACACAGATGACAAATAATTCATATTATGTTGAGCTGAAAGTTTGCAATAGAGCCTCATTAGATGGGTTTCATAGAGGAGTGACATTCTTGGCTTCCTCTGCTTGGTCAGGGTTTTTAAAGCGGGGCTTTAAAAAAAAAAAAATCTAATATATAAATAAATGGTAAACAGCAGTTTCTCTTTTCCACTATAGGGAATAGCTGATTTGATTCCAAGGTTGTACCATGACATCTGAAGCGCCTCATTGTGGAGCCCTGATGTCATGCTGAGGTAAGTCCCACCAACTTGATTTGAGTGAATAGAGTCTAAACATGGATGAAGCCCAGTGTCCCAGCAGAAGATTGTTTGAGAGAGATTTTATGAATTAAGTGAAAAAACTACCATGGCAGTTTTCTTAACAGCGAAATGATGCAATTTATGTATTACATTACCTTCCACCGTGAACCAAAAGCACGCAGACATGATAAGGATGTTGATGATACACCGATTTATAGTCCATTGATTGAAAATGACTTGAAAGGATTTCTCGGACAGGCTGAAGCATTATTCGAAACGTCCAAGCGCGTCCCTCATGCATCATTTTCTTGATAGGTTTGTTTGGCGTAATGAAGTTACTGTCACTTGAATCCTAAACGTGCATATTGAGTTTGATCTCTCACTTAGTCTGGATTGATTTTACTCTTAGCACCATGGTCCAGTGCCTTGCTTCAATTGAAGAGGCGAAAATGAGGCGCTTTGATTTTATCTGCAAAATTAAAGAAGATTGAGGTAGGGGGGTAACGGTGCTCTGGGTTGAGAGAGAGTACGAGCGCCTCCCTTTGATGTGTTACTCATTTATCTGTGTGTCAACAAAGAGTGAAACGGAGGAATTGTGAGAGTTTGGAGAATGGCAATCATGCATTTCAAACCTGCTCAGCTTAGAGCAAGCCCACCAGGCATGTGGCTGGGTGATTTCTGTCCTGCGGGCAAGAAGAGGGATTTTACAACTAGTTTGACTTTTTCAGGGCATGCAGAAAGAAAGGTAGAAAAGTTTTTAGAGGGGAAGAAACTGAGGGCTTGTATACATCTTCTGACTGTCGAGTTGCTCGTGTTTGCTTCATATAATGAAATATTTGCTTACATGGGAGCTTTAACCATTGTGTTTAGGGTCTTACAGTATGAGCACAGCCGCCGTTCCAGAACATTATGTTCTGTTTTCCTTAAAAAATGTATGTACCCATAAATATGTACTGTATAATGAACACCATATGGACAAAAAGGTTAAGACCAAGTATCATTAAATCATTAAAGGACATACATTTCCTGGTAGCTAGGATTACAACAAACCAAACTGCAAAAAAAAAAAAAAAAAAATATATATATATATATATATATATATATATATATATAAAACAAGTAAAAATACACAAGTAAACCATTTGAAATTAGTTTTAGTTTTAGAAATCTGTGCTTATGGGGGTGTTACCTAGTACATTTGAATATAATTCTCTATTATATTGACAAATTGATGACATCAGTAAAACAAAAATAAATGTAAAATGTATTTTTCCACAGTTGTCGTGGCATTGTTGGTGTGATGTAGTCTTATGCTCTTAATAAAACATTAGAGGGAACTTTTTGTTTGCTGTCAAAAGCACAACAGTGATGGTTGAGCGGAATTGCATAAGCATTACTAAATCTTGCCTCACAGTGCTAAAGACAATTGCTGTGCTGGGTTTGGGAGAGTTTCAGTGGGGTCTGATGATTGCACAGAGTAAGAAGTCTGGCAGTTAGCCATGAAAGGAGAGCTGAGAGTGAAAGCATTAACAATAGCCTATTAATATGTAATATTTGAGAGACCAAGAACAGTTGCAATAGCTGCTAAGTATCTAATAGGCTATGCAATGGCGAGTTCCCATTATAACAACTTAGTACTGTACAGATGTGTGACAACATGTCCTGCTGTTATTTAATTTAATTTAATAGCTTTTATGCATTTGGCAGACACTTTTAATTTGACATAATGACATAAATATTTACAGAATCGTATTTCCACTTGGGAATAAAGATAAAATACAATTAAATTAAAGTAATTGCGACTTCTTATTTTTTTTCTCACTGTTCTGATTGTATATCTCACAATTATGTCCTTTTTTGTAAGATATAAAGAGCTGTGGAAAAAAAGGCAAAATTGTGACATATTAAGTCGCAATTAGCTTCTTTTTTTTTTTATGTCAGTGCCGGAAACATTTTTCAAAAAAAAAAAAAATCATAAATATGTATATAAATGAACCGCTGAAGGATAAAAGTTTAAAACTAAGTATCATTAAAGGTCAGATTGTTTCTGGGTAGGTAACATTATTATTGTTTTTTTAATTCTGTGCCAGTTATTAAATTTTTTTTCTCACAATTGTGAGTTAACTTCTCACATTTTTCTTCTCAGAATTGCTTGTGTATATCTCACAATTAAGAATTTATATCTCTCAATACTTCTCAATCAGAAAGATATAAAGTTGCCTTTTTTATTCCATGGTGGAAATTTGCTTCAATACATTATTATGGCCAATAAAGCATATTTATAAATAATAATTGACTTTAAAAAAAAAAAAAAATGCAGATAACTGCTAAATTATTATATTAAATTAAATATATTTAAATAATATATATGCTATATTATTTTATCTATTATTATTAATAACTATTTATATTATAATATTATAAAATCATTTTAAATTACATAAGTGCATTTAGATTTAGGCATCACAACATTATAGTGTACAAAAGATGGATATTGTAAAAAAGTTGCAAATCAAAATGAATAAAGTTTGCTTCAGAAAGTTTATTCTATTTAACAGTCTGAAAATCATTTTTATCAATCCGAGCATGCGAGAGAAGGGGGGAGGGGTGGCCTGGGGGGCCCATTAAGCTGTGAGTGGTCAATAATGCCCACTCTTCACCCTCTACACATGACTGACAGATGTAAAATAAAGCTACATGACTCCAGGGAATATGTTATTGACTCGTGCTCTTGGTAAAGAAGCTGTTGAGCGGCTAAATTAATTTTTGAAAGCCCTCTTCAGCTTGACAATGGTTATGTGCTATTATTGTAAATGGGCATGTAGTTGTTAACCCCCGAGGTGCATCTCCTCCTGCTGAGCTGGCTAGTCCTCGCACAAGCTAACCGAATTCCTCTACAAACCTGGATTGTGTTTTGTGCCCCGTAACAGAATTCAGCTTTCTCCCTTTTGGCTCCTTTTTTATCTGATTAGTCTGCTGAGAAGTTGTTTTGAATCTTGGAAGTCTGCACTCGAACTCAAAGAACAAATGTTTGCCTGCTAATTATTATTATTCATTTTTTTCTGCTGAGAAACTGTAATTCTCTCAGTCAGGGGGCCTAGTGTAAACAGACATCCCTAGCTTTAATTTTGGGATCTAACAATTCCTCATTAGCTGCTTCTTGATCTCACTAGAGTGGCTCTTGCCAGCCTCTGCCGTGTTCCTTCCCTCCCTTGATTCATTGTGGTGACAAAAGTCCTCCTACATGTTGTAACAGGGTGTGATCGCTTTCACAGAGCTACACAGGAGCCGTCAGCAGTAATCTCTTTGCTGTGCCTCTCTCTGTCTGATTCCACACTCACCGTGCCGTGAACATTCTAATCGTCTCTCAGTGTCTGTCGCGCTGCATGCTGCATGAAAGTACCGTCACACCATAAAGTTGAAAATGTCAACAATTTAAAGTTACCCAAAAGTAAAATATAATTAAATAAATAGAAAGTGATCTTTAACATAATATTCCTGCCATTTAAAAAACTGAAACCCTATTTTTTCTTTATTTTTAAATTTTTTTTTTTTTTACACTTCTAGTTTCTCTGCATATTGTTTTTTTGTTTGTTTGTTTGTTTGTTTTTTGTTTTTGTTTTTTTTTGGGGGGGGGGGGTAGTTTGTTGGTACTATTGTGTCAAATAAAGAAATATCAACAAAAACCTCAGTACACTATAAGCTTAAGCAATAATTTATTTGAAATGCTATATTATTAAACTTATTTATTAATAAAAAAGATATTTTAGATAATTGTATATTCATTTATAAAATAAATATTTGTATCATTTATTTTAAATGTATTTTTATTGATACAGTGTGGTACTCACTCAACAGGTCTTTTGGATCAGTGTTATTTTAATATCACTGAGATTACTATTATACTATTTTATTGTTTTGAATGTTTAGATTTTCCATTTTCATTTTAAGTTAAAGTTGGTAATTGTTGTGTTTTTGTTTTGTGTGTGTGTGTGTGTGTGTGTGTGTGTACAAAGCTAAACAATTTTTTGTTGTTGTTATTTTAGTACATTAAGTTATGTTAAAACTAACTAAAATACATTTTATTTCAGTTGACATTTATTTTATTTAGAGTAATGAAATTTTAATGGTTTAAATTTTAGATATGAGTTATAGTTTTAGTATTATATATAGTATTTTACTAATATATATTTTAGTTTGTTAACTATCATAACCCTGGCTAGCATGGCCCAATTAACCTAGTAAATGCTGTAGCTAGAAAGTTATGGAAAAGTGTAAAATATCCAGATTTGTTGTTTGTTTTCAAGCAACATATCAGTCCTTTTCAAATATTATATGTATAGTATTTTATAACTGTATAATACATTTTTTTAAATATGTTTTACCAGCACCTTGTATATGATATGATACCTTGTGTTGTTTATCAATGACTCTTATAAGTGTGAAGTGGACAGGTATAAAAGTTTTTCTCCGGTGGAGATCTATAAGGGCATTCTTCATGCCATAATTTTCACACACTAGTAAGAACTGGGTTATATTTTTATGTGACAGGTTTTGAATCTAATGCATTGTCAAATAATTCACAATATGGGGTGGGTGACACAGACGCGCTCTCAATATTCAAATGCAGCGTGGCTCATAAACCTGGCCACCTCGACAGTCTGTTCTCCATCAATCAGCCGCTGTCCCCATCGCTCGGCACCCATATAAATATATGAACGCATGACTGCCACAAACTCTCATAAGACAGTGACACAAAAGCAAGCAGAACTCAGTTATCTTTTTTGAATGGGAATGAATGAATACATATTTTATAGTTGTAATGATAATGCCATTTTAAATATAGGCCTATAAGAATTTGGAAATGTCTCTAACAGCGTCGCCCTACTGCTGTCGTATCACACACAAAAACGAATGGCATGAAACAAATCCTCACATCACCCCAGTGAAATGAACAGAATGGAGGACGTTGGATCATATGGAAAGAATGAAGAATATTCAGGAGAAATGACAGGTGTGTGTCAGGGGGAATGTTTATTTATCATGCCCAGCGCTCCTCAGATAGAGATGGATGGCGTGGAGCAGAGGCTGATGGGTAGGGACGGGGTCTCAACGTGTGGTCCTCTCCATGAATTAGATTCAAAGGGAAAGGAAGCATAACAAGCTGGGAAAATCAATGGGAAATAAAGCAAGAAGGAAAACGGAGACTCAACTTTTAGGCATACATGATCAGCACATTGGCCAAATGATGTCATCCATCAGAGTGGACACAGCAATTTGCTATCTTTTTCCTCATCCATCAAACCTGATGTGTGTGAGTCTGTGCATGTTTGGGGGTGTGACTGTTTGCACAGGGTATTGAGGCAGTTTTTGGAGTGAAGAAGAGGATATATATATCAATATGTGTTGATTGTTGTGCTTTAACAATGATAAATACATATATCCCACAACCCTGTATCCTCAAACACTACCTTCTTGTTCTTTAGTATTCCTAGATTCTCTCATTATTTGAACATGATGCCTGTACTAAGGAAATACGATTTATTAATGAGTGACTCTCGGTACCACAAACAATCTGTTAGCTTACCAGCAGTTTACCGTTACTGTATTTAGTTTTCCTTTCCTTTATTTCAACGAACACTGCATAAAATCATTGTCAAGCTTCTGGTTTCAGTGCTATTGATTATCCTTGTCTCAACTCTGTAGCCATAACAAGACTTGATCAATATCCGCAGTAGATAAATAGCCTAGTTCCTGTTTGTGGTATAATGTGATAAATTGGTCCAGATCCATGCTCATTAATGTTAATTAGTTTATGTGGCTGGCACATAAATAATGCAAAATAAGTATTCATAGTTAAATAATAATGTAACTTAGTATTGTTTAGTCATTTAAAATAGACATTCGAGCGAGTGCCCTGATCTGTGATAATAATAATGATAATAATATTTTTTCTTCTTCTTCTTTTTTTTTTTTTTTAAAAGGTAGTGGTAGTGAGGAGATAATACTAGACCTCGTGCATGAGGCCCAAACTTTTATCTCTCCATAACCATAAATCCAACATAATGAAACTTTGCTGAAACTTACCTGTGGATATCGCCGAGGTGAAGACATGGTGCATACCAAAAAGTTTATCTGGCCTGCCAGCGAAATTATGAATCTTACTATGGCAAAGGAATTTCTTATGAATATTAATTACGTTGCTACCTCGATGCTCCCTTGTGATTTCAGTAACATATTTTTTTATATAAAAACGTTTTTTTCACCACAATGTTTATCCCATTATTTAATAAAAAAATATACACCGATTTAAAAAAAAAAAAAAAAAAAAAAATTCTTTTGGCTGGTGAAACTTATTTAATTTGTATAGTTTAAATAACCTATAATACCTTACTAAAAGTTACCATGGTTTTACTATGGATTTTTACTACAAATACCATGGCAAAGCTATGGTTAGTGTAGCAAAACCATAGGTAATATGTGGTTACCATGGTTTAACTATCACAAGGTTTATTATTTATTTATTTATTTATTTATTTTGTAGTAAAACCATGGTTAATTTTAGTAAGGGATAGCATATACATTCCACACATACAGTGGTAAATTTTCACAATTTCATCAATAAGCATCCATTCTTTGAAATGAAATCAGAAATGTTTTTAATTGTAGTGTATTTAAAATAATTATGAAAAAGCGTGACTCCATAGTGATACTGCTGTAATATATTTCTCTTCTTTTGTAGCTTTAGCAAGCATAAATATAAATATAAATATAAATAAATAAAAATCCATGAGAGACACTGCTGAGAATAATTTTGCATATATATTTTCACTATATTTCAAAATAAAATAGTTTTTACTAGCATGCACTGTTCAATGCTGTTTAATTGTCAATAATAATTTTAAATAAATCATTCTTCAAGAACCATGTTTAAAAAACACAAGCACATAGCAGCTTTTGTACAAGATTTGTGCTGTGCAATGAGGTTGCATGCTTGAACCAACAGCTTAATGCTCCTTCTGGACATCCTGCTGAAAATCTACACACTAGCAATGACCTGTCAATCATTCTTCTAATGCATGCATAGGGAAGGGCTGACAGAAGAGGATTACCCTGCCATAGTGACATTTATCTTAATCGTGAACATAAGCTTAGCAGACATAAAGATGTGTGTTTATCCATATCTGTGCATCGCTGTGTACAGTGCAGGTCTGTAGAATGAAATTCAGAGTGTGAGGGATTTCACAAAACACAGACATAGCACATGTGGTATTATGGATCGAAAAGTCAACAAAGCAGTTAAATTTGGAGTGGTACCACATTAAAGAAAGAGACAGGTTGGAGGAAAGGTCACTGTAGGACCTTGAGGTAAATTGTGAAGCATTAGATCCATGAGTGCATGCGCGCATACACACACACACACACACACACACACACACGCAGAGGAGTGGATATGTTATGGGAATGTAAGTTTATCAGGTTTCAACAAGGTTCTATGAATTCTTCCTCATGCCAGAGAATTTCCCTTGTGTGCCATCCACCTGTGTGCTCAGTTTCTGCCCCAGGGCAGGCTCCATACATCCACACACAAACACTGCTGATCAGGCAGAATTTTGTTTAGGGCGAGAAGTATCTTTTATATATGTCATACCTCAGTTCTGTTTTGATCAATGCTAAGAAAACATACTGTATATTAATTCGTCAAAGAACATAAAACTTTGAGCAGCACTGCTTACATTGCATAAATTACATCACTATAAACCGCTCTGTGTATTGTAAATAATATAATGGATATATATTATATGGATATATAATTGCGTAATTAGCAAAACAATATAAATGCAAAAAGAAACGTCTTGAGTCCCCACCTTCTTTAATATTTTGGTCCACTGCCTGCGTTCCCTCTTTACCTCACAGATACACACACGTGTCCAGTAGGAGCGAACAAAGTTCTTCAGTAGTTATGTCTGAGAAGGCAATCAAGGTTATTTAATTCACTTTAAACATGGGAGGAAGTGATTCTTTCTCTTTAATACATGTGATGCTGGAGCATTAATCAATTATTAGTCATGACAAAAAATGATGATATCCGATGTATTTTTCTATGAGTGATTATAAGCTTAGCTTTAATACTGTAGCTTGTTTATATAGTAAGTCATCCACTAAAACTAACACCGCGACAAGCCTGTGTTTGAACCATAGACTGTATAAAACAGGTTTGAACTGATATTAGGCTATTATTTCAAAACCATACAAAAATTAAACTAAATCTTACCCAGAACTCAGAAATATCGCTACAAGCAATTGTTTGTAAACAGCAAGAATATACCAGTTTTTTATACATATGCTTATTTTCCTCCCTGAAATAATATATGGCTTTTTCCTTTCTTTAAGAGCAAACACTGAACTGAACATCTAATGTCACTGTGAACACCTCGACAGAGGGACAAGTGCGATGTCATCGCTCTGCCACCCACATCACTCCTTCATGAACTTCTGTCTTTCTTTACCGCCACAGCACAAAAAGAGCAACTGAGCTCCCTTCTTCCAGAGGTCAAAGGCCAATGTCTGCCTGTCAGGAGAAAACAGGCTCGGGGCAACAGGTTAGATCAGAAGCTGTGGCCTGTTGATTGGGTGAGGTATGATCATCTCTGACGAATTGTGCTGGAGGGGTGAGAACAACTGGTGTGACAGCGAGCGGGCGATGAGCTGTGAGGGAATAAGAGCTGACATGAGGAGATTCAGGGTGGGTGAGTCTTTCTGTCACTACCTGACACAATGACACTGAGGAGAGACACACACAGAGAGGGAAGACGGAGCGATTGAGAGACAGGGTGTCACAGAGCATGTTAGGAAAGGAAACAGAACAGGAGGAGAGAAGAAGAATAGAATGAGAGAAAGAAAGGGAAAATCAGTTGACCTGAAATGTTTTTACTGATGTTACATTTTTTTGTTAGACCTACTGTTGTTGTCTGAAAAAAATAAAAATTATGTAGATTTGTGTTCGTAACATTTAGTTCCACAATTTTTAGCAGAACGTCCAAGCTGTTTTTTCGTACATAACAAAAGTGGGAAAAAGGGTTTTAGTGAGGAAATAGATCAATTTCTGAACTAACAATCTCTTTAAATTAGCTTTTGTTGGATTAAAAATATAGCCAAATTAAATATTATTATGAGGTCAGCATAATCAAGAAACAATATTGTTAGCATACAATTATACCAATATTGTTAAAATAGCAATATCTATCTATCTATCTACAGTATATATATATATATATATATATATATATATATATAGAGAGAGAGAGAGAGAGAGAGAGAGAGAGAGAGAGATAGATAGAGAGAGAGAGAGAGAGAGAGAGAGAGAGAGAGAGAGAGATTTATTCAGCAAGGATGCAATAAATTGATCAAAAGTGACAGTAAAGTCATCAAATAACTATGAAAAAAGTATCCACAAAAATAAGCAGCACAACTTATTGTAAAAATAAATAAATAATAATAATCATATCAGTAAGTTGTGGCAATATATGTTTTTACATTATCTTAATAAAAAATTGCAAGTCAGTTTAATAGAATTTTGGTTCAACTAAGGCAGCAGCTGATTTTTTAATGTCTAACATAAATAATAATAAGAAATGTTTTTAAGCACCGAATCAGCATACAGTATGTGAATGATTTCTGAAGGATCATGTGACACTGAGGATGAATTTGCTTTTGTCTAATCACGATTAGCCAAAATAAACATGAATATGAGGTCAAGACAATAAAGAAACAGTATTGTTTTCATTCTGAAGCATTAAGGAGGATTAAAGTGAATCAAACTGTGAAACAACTTAATTAACAGCTAAATGCTTAGAAAAACAATATTCAAAACGACACTAAACTCTCATAATAAAAGAATGCAGTGCCTTGAAGGATAAATAAACCTTTTGTGTCTGATAAAATCCCTTTACTTTTCAGCTGTCTATTCAATGATAGAGCAACCGCTGCTCTATGTTGTATGTTCACAATGTAAAAAAATAAAAATAAAATCCAGACATATTTTTATAGCGAAGTGCATTCAAAAAGACTCTATTCTCCCTAGCTGCTTTATGTTTGCTTATCTCCAGGTTTACCTCTTTTATTTATTTTTTTTCAGTCCATTTTTCTCCACTCCTGAAGTTTGTCAATATGTGCTTGACCTCTATGGGCAAACCATTTTCTGTGAAGTGCAACCCAGTGATAGCCTTGAAAACAGCTTTAAATTAAACAAGGGAGAACACAGATTGTTGTATAATTTATCCGGACCTCCCGCTGAGATTCCTTAGTTCAGTTATGTTACTGTCTAGATTGGAAGTTCCTTTTTTCTTGTGTTTGTGTGATACACAATGTGGATCCTAGCAAGGCCCTGTAAATTACCTCTTTAAACATTCATTTGGCTTAAGCAAGAAGAGAAGAAGAAAAACCTCTTGATTTCATATACAATGAATAAGTTAATAAAAAGGGATCTTTTTTTCCCATACACACTTTTTTCTTTTTCCCTCCCTCATCATTCCCTCAGAAATCAAAAATATGTCTGAAAAAAAAAAAAGAAAAAAGCACGGCCAAGAATGTACGCGTGCACAGACATACAACAACAACAAAAAAGAGAGGGAAAGGAGAAAGAGAAAAGGGAAGGAGGATGAGCAGGCAATGATGTGCCTCACAGGCTCCCTCCTGCCTCCCAAAATATCCAGCGCGGGAGCCGAGCGAGGCGGCCCGCACTCCCCTGAGAGCCCGCGCCGCTATCATTAGCGAGGGAGACGGCAAGCTCAAGTGGCATACAAACTTCAGCAAAACGTCAAGTGAGAAGAGCACGCCACTGCCGAGCTGGCAAACTCAAACCAAATTAATACTGCTGAAAATAAAAGGCAGGACAACTTTCAACCAGCCAGTGAGGCAGAGAGAAAGAGAAATGTGAGAAGTGTGAGAACGGATGAAAGGCACAGGGAAGAAAGTATGGGTCTGTGTTGGGTTCGCACATAAGAGACACGTTCATTTTGGAGATCTGTGCCGGAGCTTTTCTCTACCTCAGCGACTTGGCTGGCGTTTGAAGGGAAGAGACACTGAGGATGGGCGCTTTCCTGATGAGGTCATCAGTAGGGCTCGGAAACAGAAAACTTTGTGGCGCTCGAGTTTGGCTATTAGTATTCTGCCGGTATTCTGCCCAGGAAGCTTTCAGTAAAAGAAAACGCAAATGTACATTCAGCACAACGTGACGCTTTGGAAGGAAGTAATGCTTCCAAATTCAAATGCTCTTAAACCTCAAACCACAATCAGTTATATCTGTTTTACTCAAAACTCTATCAAAGCAACGGCTTTGGGTAAACGTGTAAATAATGCCACAGCTTGCTAAAATAAATCACGCAACAAGGTCACTGCTTACTGACACCATTACTAAAACTTTTGGGACAAATTCGGTCACTTTCCTAATCAGTGTTTGACATTATTCTTTTTTCTTAATTCCTAGACAAGACAAAACAAGTGTTAAAAAAAAAAATCTGAAAGGATAAAACAAGTAAGAAATATAAATGGATTAAAATGAGAATTTATTATATTTACAAATTAAAAAAATTACGAAGTAAAACATAAAAGAACACTAAAAATGTAATACGTTGTTCAACGATAAAAGCCTATAATCAATTTAAACTTTGATAATTAAAAAAAAACTAAAAACAAAGAACGCATCATAACATGAATAGATTGGATCCAGTTAAAATCAATTTGGATAAAAGCTTCTGCTAAATGCAATGCCCATTCAGTCAATCGAAGATAAACTATTCTAAATCATTTCCTACAAAGCCTAATGAACCTTTACACTGTTTTACAGAGCTGCTCTGAGATGAACATACTGGCTGCCTTCTAGTTTGCTGGGAAGGAGGTCATAGGACCTGTGCTGTAGGCCTTTAAAAGTGTATTTTCAGGTGTTCTACAGGAGGTCAGTGAGGTGAAGGAACAGCCCAGGATAAAGAAACTTCAGATAGTGTCAGAGGCCAGGTCTGACACAAATTTATCCAATTTATCAATAAAGCCAAAAGTCAAAGCTTATGCAATTTCACTTGAACAGTGGTGTAATTTATAACCCTGAAAGTCAGCATTGCAATTTTGTAACAATTTTCACCCAAAATCAAAATATGCCTAAAAAACTTTACAAGTGATGTTAGTTTTCCATGATTGGTCAATGACATGCATAACCTCTGGAGCACAGACACACAACCGCCACTGGAATGGAACTGCCCTTTTCCAGCCCAGCAGCGAGCGGCGACAGCATAATCATGGATGTTAAATGACCGGTTGAGAGATGCTGCAGAATTTAGGCTAAAGCGATGTACAATTCAGAGCCATAATTACCAGTTAGGTTTAAATAAACAAACAGGACTCCGACTGACCGCTCTTTCAGGAACATTTTGGCTGGTGCTGCTGGTGATTTCTCTGATCTGAGTAACATTTCTAAGGCTGCATGGATAAAGACTCCCAGATAATACATCTGCATGTCACGGAAAATTATTTATTATTTTATAAGTGCTGTTTTATGTAAACATCTATCATTAATTATAACAACCCTCTACTCTGCCTGCAATATTTCGATGAATACATGCCTCTATAAACCCAACGAACCCAACAATTTACCATTTATATATATATTTATATATATATATATATATATATATATATATATATATATATATATATATATATATATATATATATATATATTTATTTTTTATTTTTTTACTCACAATTCCTTGAAAATCAACCGAGGGAGTCAATGGCCTGACCAAAGCTACAGCATGGCACTAAACTGAGACTATGTCAAGATTTTTTTCTCCCTACGGCAAATATAGAACCGAGAATAGGACGAACGCCAGTGGAGAAACTCTGCAACAGTGACGCTTTCTCCGAAACATCTGTGGATCTGCACCACACCGCCACTAAAGACTCTGAACACAGCCTTTCTAGAAAATTACATGTACAATGAGGCGGTTAAGTTGAAAAAGCTCTGTTTCGTGGTTGGTGGGGAGGATCGGTTTTCTCCTGAAGTGGAAAAAAATGCAAAAAGTCATTCTTAGAGGTGCCACTGCCACATTGTAAGTAAATACCCTGATTACATGCATCATTTATTCACAGCGGTGGCACACACACAGTTATTTTGACATACGCTTGAGACCAACACAGCTCACGTTTGCTCCATCCGGGCTAAAAAAAAAAAAACTGTTTATCGTTCAATGCAACTGACTTTTTTTTTTTTTTTTACCACCAAAGCATTCTGTTGATAGCAGCAACGTTAAGTAAAAACCAGTGCTTTTGACATTAAAGAGATCAGTTTAGCTCTATCTTAGTCTGAGATGCAGTCTGCTATTTATTGTTTTAAGTAGTTTCTCTCACACATGGGTGATGCACAGATCCTTTCAACACAAGTGATGCCACATCAAATGCTTCTATTAGCTAACCTCAACAGGATCGGGCAGGAAGTGTACGATTAAACAATTCAGCTTCACAATAGTCTGCAAACCCAACAGAATTATTAAACACCTACTGGAGATAACCACGCGCTATTTATATCTTCCAAAGATGTGGTTGTTTTTGTTTTTGTTCACACACCTACTATTTTAGTGTGTGAGTAAACACAAAATTGCGATTTTTGATTTTGAAATTAAGCACTAAAGACTTCAGGTGGCCTTAGGAAACTATGCAGAGTTTATAATGGCCTCTTATCGTTCTCTTTTGAAACTTTTATTCATGGCAGCTGTAGTTTTTTGCGGGACTGCTGGCTGAACCAGGAGTCACTGCTAACTAGAGAAAGTATCAAAAGTTCTGTCACATTCACAAACAGTGATAATCACTTTTCTTGGCTTTTTCTCCCCACGTGAAACATCTTATTTGCTTTGATTGTGCTGTTTAAATGATTAGCATGGCAGCTCTGTGGAGACGGGGGTTGATGGCGCTGAGTGTGTGTGTGGGGAGTGTGTGAGCCACGTCTCCAGCTGAGCTCACCGTACTGGGTTTGAATGGAGATGAGTTCACCCTGTCACATCACATGCATGTGAATACATATGAACACACACTCCAGCGTATACACACACACACACACAGGGCCGCACTGTATGATGTATAGACACAACAACAAACTAATCGCTTTCTTTCTAAAATGCATCTGTGGTTCCATCATCTGTAAGGCAGTTATGACCACATCTAATCTCTCTTATATGAGCTAAAGAGCCTTACAGTCTCCATGGTGACAGTGGGCAGCCAACAGCTCAGGAGATGCTCCATACTGTATATAATGACAAGACACACAAGAAATGATGGTGTAAGTTAAGTTTAAGCAGGAGCAGGATTGTACCATAAAAATTATCTTTTATGGCTTTTAATTCAAATGTTTTGTAATATAAATACATACATTTTTATTATTGTGAAAAGCTGTTCTTTTCATTGTCAGGGATATATTTTAATTTAATTTGTTCCATCATGTGGAAACATTTTTGGTTTTTCCAATTAAATATCTGTAGATAATATTACATTGCTTTAAATTTGGACTTGAAAATAAAAATTTAATACACAAATATTCATGTGCACATCACCAAACAAATAGCTACTTGTATAACATTTTATGTAGTGCGTTTTAAAATCAATAACATAAGGTGCAAATAGTGTGACAAATTTTCCATCGCTACAAACTATATGACTGTAACACTCTATCGATCAATCAATCTAGTGTGTATCGATTTATCAATCTAGAAATGTCATGACCAGAGATGTATAAAAAACAAAAAATACAGGAAATAAAAATTTTAATAAAATAGTATTAGAATTATTTGTATTATTATTTCAAATTTAAATGATTGCATTGTTAATTATTTATTAATTTATACACATATACACTTATATGATAATAATAACAAATTATTATTATTATTAGATTTAAGGAGTGATATTTTCTGCATACTCATACCATTATAATTTTCACCTGCATTCGATTACAGTACATGATTACATTTATTAATATATCGCATTTACTGAAAATTAATAATAGCTTATTTGGTAAATAAACATAAAAAAACAATTATTTTAAAACAATTGCTTCTAATTTTCAATTTGCTTTTATAAATCACTGTAGTTCGCATTTATAAATAGTAGAATTTCCATTTGAAAAGTTTTGGCCTTGCAGACTTCTTTGTGATGTTTCTAACGTCGCTTTAAAGGAGTTCGTGTGATACGGAGAAGTGCGTGTTTGTCTTGTACTTTACCGCCACCAGGTGGACGAATGATAGATCGACACTGGAGCTGTGTGAAGCTCTGGGAGCTCTGTCATCCCACTCCTCTCTGTTCTACATGATGCGAGCCTCTCTTCGGTTTGTACGCGTAATACACAGTGCATGATGAGTAATACAACTCATAAACCTGCCTATAGACATGAGAACTGCAGCAAACAGCACACAGTGGCACGACAATCTCCCTTGTTTTTCTACAGCCGAGCGTCCAGCAATATCAAAGCAAACGCTCACTTGTACAAACACAAATATAGCTCCTGAAGCCAAAAGAAACATCTGATTACTGACAAACTGTCTTTCCGTGTTTCCACTTCGCTTCTAATCTAGCTTGGCACCAATGTCTGTATTTATATGTGAGCATAAAGCAACAGAAGGCAGAGCAGCCACCAGATATTACGACTGGAGCCCAGTGTGCCGAGAGATAGGCAGGCCAGCGCTCTCTCTTCCCATCTTTTCCCTCGTAGCATCCGCACCATGAAAGCCAAATGAAGCGCAGAAAGAAATGAAAGTGTCTCTTTTCCCACCCAATTCCCTGCCAACATCTGTCACTGCCAGTGCTTTGCATTTGTGGTTTGTGTTTGTTTGTTTTTTTGCTCTTTGAGTGCACAAGTTTGTGTGTGTGCGTGTGTGCGCGTGCATAATTGTGCCTGTGTGCTGTCCTGCATCCTTGTTTATCGTTCTCTATGTTGATTGTCCCTGACAGGTGTAACGCTCTCTCTCTCTCTCTCTCTCTCTCTCCCACCCCCTGTCCATCTCTGCTTCAGCCGCGCGCTGTCTATCACCGTCCAGCCTGGCCTCACTAAAATAATGAATCCCTCTGATAAGCGTATGTGAGCGGCAGACTCCGCTTCACATTACTCGGGTCCTGTTCTCATTGAGTTGGTGCACAGAGACACTATCCCTCGACGCAATGCCACGAATGAGGCCCTTTCTTTATAAAGAGCGGTGGAAAAAAACATGTCTCGATTTTCATGCCTCTGGCGCTCACACACCTACAGCTACTCTGGGAACTGAAAGTATGAGGGCAGAGAAAGAAAGAGAAGAAAGAAAAGACACCCGAAGAAGTGAACGCGTGAAGGCAACGGAAGAGCCAATCTCGCGCCGCTGCAGTCAGATCTATAAATCATCGCCAGCCCATCTGTGTTCTATCAATGAAGCTATGGACAAACATGGCCTGTTCCAGCAATCAAAACGTTTCCAGCATCTGTAAAATCCATTATCTCCGAGATCAGATCCAATAAGCAGAAAAAGTGGACCCCGAGATCATGGATGAAGCGAGGGGTGACTAAGCACTATAAATTTAAAACACCAAAAAAATTTTTCCAGTGTGTCTAGTCATGTGCAAAATATCAATCTTCGAATCTTAGTAAATGTTTGATCCCAGCCTGAACGCAGATTAATAATAATAATAATAATACAATTGTAACGTGTTTTGACTATGTTCAAATAGAAAATTCCTCATTTAAATAATTAAATAGGCTAATTATTGTAGTTCTAATTCTTTTTTTTTTAGCGAATAGCCTTATTATGAAATAAATAATAGCCTATAACAAATAGCCAAATTTACATTTTATTACATGCTCAACAAATAAGTTGCTCGGCTATACCGTACACACACACACGCACACGCACACACAATGTAATTTTTCAATTTAGTTTGTTACTTTTATTTTAATTATAGCCTATAATTTAGCCTAGGCTACTATCAGTTTGTCGTTTAAAATTGTTTCTAAACTTTTTCAGTGTACAATAAGGCCTACGTTGACATAATAGGCTATCGGAGATGCCATTATTTGATCATTTTACCTGCATATTCTCGCAGAGTTTTCGCTTAAAATAGTCCAATACAACGTGTAAAACTGCAACTATAGCTATATAATCTATAAACATGTATTTTTCTTGTAGGCTATAATCGTTAGCTTTGTCCATAATCTGATTTCTTTCGAATAAGTAGCCTACTTCGTGATTGTTAAAAAGTATGTTTTACAAATTATGAACGTGTGAGTTTATGAATGTAATCCGGTTGCGCTACATTCGTCCGCTTCTCAATAAAGTCATGTGACCCACCAGCGTCAGTCGTGTCGATACAGATCCATTCACAAATCCTCTTCAGTTGCATCATTAAAGTGTCCATTGGATATTTATGCCTACTTCAGAAATCCATCCAAGTACTTTGTACTTAATATTTTATAAATATGAATTTTAGGTGCACCCCATTTTGGGTAGCCTATGCACTATTCCATCCCATTTTGCAGGCCTATAAATAGTGTGAGTAACGTGTTTGCACTGAAGAGATATAGAAATATGCAATTCAAATACTGTTCCTATAGATGATGCACTTATATTCAAATGAAAAAAACTAAGTGTGTAAAGTTGGACATTTCATGCACTCAACTGTCACATCTTCCCTTGCATAATGAATGCATTATATTTAAGAGTAGGTTATTAGTGGTCACTATTGCAGAAATGTACAGTAAAAAAATCATGCAGCTAGTTACAAATTACACTTAATCAAACAGACGGTAAACAATATTAACTGCAATGATTATATGTTGCAATTATACGTTGCGATTAAGCAAAATTACTTTTTATAGGTTTCTCCAGGGTTTGCATCATTTGAGGTCTTCTGGGGCATTGGCATCATCTCTTCTCAAGTGTTTGGTCATCTCAGACCTTTGTAAGGGTTGGATCCTGAAGCTTGTGTAATTCCTAGTTGCCTCGGGATGCAAGTCATGTGCCAGAAACAGAGAAGCAAACAGAGACGAAATAAGCATTGCTGCTGTTCTAACCAAGCAAAATAATGACAAGAGTCCTACTCATTGATCAGTGCCCTTGGAATCATCCTAGCCCCTGTTACGGTGCACCATAGTATAAATTACATATGGACATGTTGTCACTGTCATGTGACCAACCAGTGTCAGTTGTGTAGCGAATCCATTCCCGTGGCCCTTATAGGATTGTAAAGTGTCCATCAGATGCACTGTACCTGGAGAATGTTCAGAGTCTTCAATATGAAATTTTTGGGGTAAAATCATCAGAAAACGTTGTTGCCATGAATTAAGAATTTGTACCCACAACTTATTAACTGTTACCTTTTTTCATTCACATCATGGCAATGTTGTATACTCCTTCGTGGCTACAGTTTACTTAAAATGATGGACCTAATGAATAAATTATGGGAATGAATTAGTACAACATGGCCACATTTGAACTAAATTGTTGCAACAATTTCCTTTTTTTTTCTTTTCACAAATCATGTGCACAGTGTCATTAACTTCCTCCTGAAAGTAGATTTGAAATCTAAGGTCTTTGCTCATGTTGAGCCAATAGGCTGTAAATGCCGTGTGACTAATCAAATTTAGTTTGGTGTCGCTAGTGGTCCATAATGTTATTTTGTTAAACAAATACATACTAGAAATAGTAATATAAATTGTAATGACTATATTATAAATTATATATATATTATATGACTATAATATATTCCATTTCCTTTTATGAAAGATATGCAGGCAGTCCCTGAAACTACTCTTTGGCAGTGAGTTGTTTCAAAGCCTTATGTATGAGCAGAGCTATTCTTTAACCGGCCCTCTCCAGCTCAGACTGTGTCCACTTTAACTGGCCTTTAAACATAGCCTCTTTCCCTCCCTGACTGCGGCGATCCACGGCTCAGATAAGATCTCTCCGTCTGCCCGGCAGCGGGCCATTCGTCCTGCAAGAGCTTTGTCCTGCGTGCTGATAAGGATGTTTTCTCCTCCACAGTTCTGAACCGCTACACTGGTATTAATGATTGGAATGCAGTCTGCTTCCACCAGCAGCCGTCAGGGACCGACCTCTGCACTCATAAACAAGTCTAGGTCATTTATGTCTCCTCGGTGTATATATCTGTGTGTTGCGCAGGTGTTTCAGAACATATGTTTAATTCTATTCAAACCGACCTGGCAGCTTTCCAATATCTGCTTTCTTAAGTTCACCGTAAACATGACTATAAAATATCAAAATATTGTCAATTCATAAAACCAAGCGCACACATGAGTGTAATCTCCAGAGATACATGCTAAAAGATTATATTAGCTAAGGCAGTGCTAGGGCATACCTTCACATCTTCAGCTGTATAAACAAACCTAAACATCAAGACCTTTGTCACCCTGGTTTTGGGGTTTTGTCTCTACAGGGCCGTATGGTGTGAAATCTGCTACTTAGCCGCGGCGCTGCCAACACATCTGCTGTTGGACTCTAGCCAGGTGCTTCCAACTCTCACAAATAAAAAAATAAATATAAAAATGTGTTGGGGGAAAAATACAGCTTTGGGTTTACAGAGCCAGTGTAAAATCTCTGGCAGCCAAAACACAGCCCTGAAGTTGGTGATGGTAAGGCAGTGAGTAGGCAGTGAGAAGTCATAGATCACTGTCAGAGCTCGGCCGAGAATAACTTTTTTTGACATGCTTTTTTCATTGGCTCTGCAATGGGAACACACTTTCTGTCTGTATCGCCCGAACATCTGCAAACTGTTGCTGAGAAGGAACCCAGAGGAAAACATTTACCTAACAGAATACTAATTCTTTCAGGCCCCGGTGTCAGCACTTCGTAAATAACAGCAAGTGTGCGGGGCAGGTTTTTCGCTCAGGCACATGTGGAATAGCTTTTTTCAAGTGAAGTCTGGGAGAGCCATCTCTCTGCTACCGCTGAGAGCAGCACATGGTTTAAAAGGGGAACAGAAATCTTACTCAGACTGTTCTCTCTTCCTCCCTCCCTCCCTCTCTCTCTTTCTCTCTCTCTGTTCTATCTATCCACAGTCAACCTTTTCTGTTGACTAGCTAGTCATAACATAACTCTGTTCTAATGTTTTGTGCCCTGTGCCGAGTTTTACCAGGAGTCGGCAAACCAGACTGGATGTGAAAAGCTCAAGTTATTGAAGCAAAGCTGTATCAAAGCACTGAAATATGAAAGCCGCAGTATTAAAGGACCTTAAGTAGATGGTAAATGACAGACTTTAGGAAGGGTGTCAGGCCACAAAGACTTCAAAATCTCATAGAGCTGGTGCTCTTCAGGTTACTTAAAAAAGATGGACTATGTGGTGACATCTAGATTCATTTCATTAAAGTAAAAAATGTTATTTAATATGGCAAAATCAATCTGATTGCATAAGGTTACTCTAATGAAATGTATGTTCTTGTTATTGTATTTTTCATTGTTATTAATGACAGCAATTAGAATTTAATATCTTATTTAATATATATATAAATTGTTCTTGCCTCACCACATTCAACGTGTGTGTGTACACTATATTTGTGTGTACACTGTGTGTGTATGATTGTGTGTGTTTTATGAGCCACTAAGAAATTGAATTTTACACTTTTCAGAGGAGCAATGCAATAAAAGTAAACCAAATGTTATCAAGTAAACAAGGTTATATTTTTTTTTTTACGTTTTTTTTTCTTTTATTTTGCCTGGATATTTGTGTGTGTGTGTATGTATGTATGTATATATATATATATATATATATATATATATATATATATATATATATATATATATATATATATATATACACACACACACACACACACACACATACATATATATACATATCATCTGTTATTATAAATGATGAAAATAGTACTGCTTATTTCTAAATTAATTAATTGTATTTTTTGCTGCATGATTCTTGATGAAGAAAATTATAATTGAGTCGAAAACCATTTTTTTCTAACACTGTTAAAGTCATTACTGTCATTTAATGCATCCTTGCTAAATAAGTGTACATTTTTATTTACAACAAATATGAATATAATAAACAACATATAATAAATATATTGTTTTCAATAAAATGGGTTTCTACCATATTTCACAAATGAATTGCAAATATTTGTTAAGTTGATATTTGTTGCAGTACAGCTACCTTATAAATGCTGTCATTCATGAAACACAGTCGCTTGCAATTCAATAATTGCATATTCATAATTCTTATGAACTCGGCTTCCCAGTTTGAACACAACGTCCACTGGGAAGAGCTCAGAGCCAAATAACGCATGTCACCTAATGACAGCGACTGTGGTTAAGAAATGAATAAGTGACAGAGACACATGCATAATTCAGTGGTTTTAAGGCAGCTTAGTGGAAGTGGATGAACAGCAGCGAGAGAGAAAGATACGTCCGTGTCTGCCTCATCATCCCTTCCTCATCCTCTCCCCTGACATCTCTTTCAGCACAGAACCTGATGCAGGCCAGGGAACGCTGCGAACAGGTGAACACGCAGGCACGGGGACCAGCTCATGAATAAATGAATGCAACACACAGCAATAATTTGCATCTTTAAGGAAAAAAAGTGGCACATCAGCGCTTTGTCTGCTGAGAAGTGGAGAGGCGTGCTTCATTTATTAATTTTTTTATTGAGTGTGATGTTAGTTTGTTATTTAATAAAATGTCTTTCATTAACAATGGCATGTCACTGGCAATGCTGAATGTTTTCAAGCTGATCACAATGCGTTCTCTCACAATTTTTTCTCCTTAATTAGGCTCCCACAGTTCACATCATAATGAATGCTGAAATGCATTTGTCCTTGCCTAATCCCAGGTACTCATTTTTGAGGTTATTATGCAAATCGATACTGTTTACAGACATGAAAGCTGGCAGTTGGCTTTTGATCTGCGGCAGAAATACCATTGGTTATCGATAGCTAAAGCCCGCTCTGCAGGTGTCATGTCAATAACAGCAGGATCGATAGGGCCTAGTCATGGGGGGATTGGGACAGACGGGTCTCTAAGGAGTATTTAGTCTGTGAAGACCTGGACACATTGCAAATTCAAAGTCAAACCATATTGCTAACTAGCTTTTGGAGCTTGTCTCCAGAAACGCAGCACACAAATTAAGGCTAATGGTTCTGCTGAACAAATTCTTACTGCTCGGCATGAAATGTCTTGGAAGAGTGTTGCACTACAGACCATATCGGTAACAAATTATAAAAGCAGGCATATTTCATGCCTGATACGTGCATTTAAATATCACATACCTGAATCTAACACTCTTTCCTTACCTGCAATATCCCAAATCGCGCTTTGCTTTTTTTCATTCGAATCATATGTCAGTCGGTCTGAAAATCCACTCATTCTACTCCTTTGCTTGCTGACCCTTGGCTCATAAGCACTCTTTTCCCTTGCTCGAGTTAATGTGTAGGCAATCCCCACAGAGCAAAGGATTGTGGGTCAGAGGCAAAGTCAAAAATGAGAGCGTGATGATGTTTCAGGGGGTATTTAGAGAATGCACTGTTGTTTAGCAGCTAATCAGAATGCAATAAGACCCGGTTTCCTGAGGTCAAGGATGTTTCTGAATGTTAATGAGGTGCTATAGCGCTGTTATAGAGGGTTGTGGCTTAACCACGGAAATATTATACAAACGGTGCACTGGGAATAAATGAATATGGTGTTCAGTTTTGAATAGGCAAGGTTTTGAAAGGGATAGTCCATAGAAAAATAATTTACTCGTGGTCATGTTGTTCCAAACATGTATCACTTATATTGTTCTGTGAAACACAAAATATACTGTATCATTGTTTATTAATTTAATTATGTATTTATGTTGCTGTAAACTGTGTACACCCACTACCACCCCCATCCCCCCACCCTTGTTTTTTTCAGTTTAAAGTATCTGTTCAGGATATTTGATGCTTTATGAGCTACTAAGAAATTTTTATGTAATATTGATAAGGTCATCAAATTCCATGCATTTCTTTTTTATTTTAATACTCGCTTTATTAAAAAAAAAGAAGAAGAAGAAGAAGAAAAAAAAAAGTCTGCAAACCATTAGGAAACATATTTTAAACACACAACACATGCACAACCCACTAACCAAATAACTATTTTTTTGAAATTTATTATTATTTAGTACACATTTTGGCAATTCATATGAACTCCAGAAAATTATATAGGCCGTTTAATAAGATGAAAATATGATGTTTGTCATTAAGTGAAACACTATAAAAAAAATATGGCCACCACACATTCCATAAACATAAAATAAAAAGTATCAACATTAAAAAAGGCATAAATGTAAAACAGAAAGCATTACGACACCCAAAAGCAACACAAAATCTAGGACCGTAAATGACAGTGTTAATCGATTTAGGAGTTATGAAAGCAACCATGACCACCAAAGATGTTTGTGGTAATGTCTTCCATGTGTTTTCATCTTTCCTTTAATAAGGGGATTTGTATCACACACTTCATCTAAAACAGATTACATATGCACACCCTCCGATACATGCAGACTTCTCAAAATTGGATTAAACTTAAATATGCAATCACAGAAAGATGTACAGTTTGTCACTGAAGTATATAATGACGCCCACACAATTTGAGCTTTGGAGAAGTGGATGTTGTCTGAAAGACAACAGACACACAGAGTACGCAAAAACTCAAAGATGAACTCAAACTGAGTTCTGAAAAGTTAACGATGCCTGAGAAAGTCTATCATAGTAACTGATAATTGCGGAAACAGGAGCAGCGACTGGTAGAGCAGCGAAACGCGACGGTTCTAGAGCCCTATTTACCCCACTCCTCACTCTTTCCTGTCTTTCAAACAACCTTGACAAAACACACCATCTCTCAAGTTTGCACTTGAGTGGGAAACATAAAAAAGGCAAAGAAACTGTCGCAGAGAGGATGATGAATACACAGAGTTTTGTTTTTCTTTCTTTCATTTTTTCTTTCTAATTAAGTGCGAGAGACACTTTGTGAAGCTAAAGTTGGATGACACAAGGGTACACTGAGGGACACAGTCACTTTAGGAAGATTTTCAAAGTGCCAAGCACAAATAGAGGTTTGCTAAGTCATAACGGCTAATTGATACAAACTTAATGAATGCGGGTGGTACTGAGACAGATGCTTTGTGGAATGCGACAGATTTCTGTGACTGAATGCCTCATGTTGCGTCGCACATCAAGACACCGAGAACATTTGGCAGGTCACAGAGTTACACAAGGAGAGGGGAGGCTTGCGAAAGCGGTAAAAAAGCCCATGCGAGTTGTGTGTGTTGGTGTGTGTATCTGTGCTATGTCTGCTCTTGAGCTTGCCTGTTTGTTTGAACGCTCCCTCTTTTGTTTGGGCTTTCGAGGCTCGCCAGCTCTGTGGATTGCAATTAGTGCTCAGGCCTCAGGGACCTAATTAACCAGTGCAATTAATTCATTTCTTATTTATATATTTCTTTAAATCCTGTACAAGTCACCCTGACATTTGTCAGCCAGTCAGGAGGTGTTCATCATAAGCGATGATTAGCTCGTTTGCGAGCTCTTCTTTTCCCCCAGGTGGTGGTTAGTCAGCGGAGGAGGGGTGGGCCGTGGAGGAAGAGGGACAGCGATGGTGGGCTCGCGTCTGCGGGGAGGCAGTCGCTGAAACGTCGCAACTACGGTGATGAGTGGAAGCGGGGGTCTGCTGACCTTTCATCGAGTCCACAATCAATATGGTGTGAGGGCCGGTGCCTTTGATGAGCAGGCCTTGCACGCCTAGAGATGACCCACGGCCGTGGTCGCAAAGAGGCGGGGGGAAGGAAGGTAGGAGGTCTTAACCATCTTCTCTCATTAGCACATTATGACATCTTTGTCTTTTGGAAAAAAGGGGAGGGGGAGGGTTTGGATGCCACTGCTACCAAACATCCAACGGTCTTTAATAACTGTTCCCACCATCTGGGACCATCTGACCACACAACAATAATGGCAACGGAGAATTAGCCATGTTCAGTGAGATTACGCACGAATAATAATATATTAAATGATGCTGTAAGATTTTAAATCCACTTCTGGAAAATGCGATTATTGATTGATGTGTTAGAGTCAGCAGGCACCAAGGCATCAAACATAAAGGCCAAAAACCAAGTGTTTATTTACACTAAGTGCAAATTTTATTGGTAATTGCTGTTTATACTAATTCCACCCACCATTGTCTGACTGCCTGTTAAATTACCTGTCATGAAATGTGATGTGGAAAGTAAGAGTAGTGGATTGAGTTTTTGATGCAAACAACCCAAGTTTGAATATAGCATTTTCCGAAGCCAGTCTTCTCCCTTTTCCCTTTTCATATTAGCTCAGAGAGGATCTGTTTTAACTAAAAATCAAAAGGAGGTAGTACACAGTGCTAATTTAAACAGTTTAGACATATCCAATTTACATTTCATACATTTGGCATGTACTTTTAAGTGACTTACTCCACATTCAATTTAGGAATTTTATTAGTTCTTACAGTTCTTGGGAATCGAACCCATAACCTTGTCACTGCTAGTGCCAAGCTGTTTCAACCTTTATAACACAGTTTAATGCTTTAACATTTTTTTAAATTATAAAATAAATTGAAATTGATTGTATATAAATATACATTTTCAAATACTGACCATATAAAGTTGCTCTCTTATCATAATCTAAGCATCTTAAAATTAATGAGATTCTGATCTTCAAACTGTCACTCAGACAGTAATGTTTGGCTTGATGGTATTGACCACAATATTAGAGACAGTGATTCTTAGTGATAAAATGTACACATAAATGCCAAATGAAATGAAAATGCAATATGAATTATGATAGAAAGCAACAATAAAAGTGCAGGAATTTAATACTTTTTATACCTGTATTATACAAAAGTTAAAAAGTCTACTTTAGCATTTAAAAAAATACATATTTAAAAAAATAAGAAGCTGTTGTAATCTATTCTTTAAGAAAAGATCTTCTAAAAATCGCATTCACTTATGTCAGTTCGATCTAATAAATGTCAACTAGTCTATTAAAATACGATATTTGTAAACACTCCAGCTGGAATGGATTTCTGAGATAACACCACAGCAACCCTAATGTTTATACGCTGACCCGCATACATTTATTGGCAGATTCGATCCAAGAATATTTCCATGCTGTTGCTCACATGGGACTGTGAGAGAGCGTGAAAGAGTCGGACAGACAAAAAGAATGAGAGACAGAGTTGTTCCTTGCTTAATATGACCGAAGTGTGCCCTCTGCGAGCTTGTGCATGCTCACTCTCTCACTTTGTCTATCTCCAGTGCCCTCAAACTTCCCCAAAGAAAGCACAGCAGAAGAGAGCCTCTGCAGCTTTGATAGGGAGGGGGGCTGTTGTGTAAATATTTTGTGTGAAAGAATGCCTTTTGAGCGTCTTAATCGTGTGTTGGGTGATCTCTCTCGAGCGGCACGGCGGGTGCTGGCTTTCATACCCACTCCCGGCTGGTGATGGGGTCTCTGTACTTCCAGGAGTGCTGGGAGCGAGAGTTCACTACGGGGGCGTTAAGTGTGTCAAGAAGAACGGTTCCCCCCATTGCAAGCCCCAGGCCCTCTCCGCAAACATTAAAAAGCATAAACAGTCAATACCGAGCGTTACAGTCGGGGAAAAAAAGACAGAGTATGAGTTAGGAACATTGGCTTTCTGAAGAGTTACACAACATGGCGAGATCAGAGTGGAGCTTTGGCTCTGCTGCATGGCTTTTTCACCGTGCTCCACACTCTTGGGGAGGGAAAGCGCTTGTTCTCGCAGTGAATCATTCATACCAGGGGGTGTGGAGGGTGGGGGCACTGCAAATAGAGGAAGAGGGGGATCAAGGAAACCCACACCTGGTGCAAAGAAGAGGTCAAAGCATCCAGAGGAAAAAAAAGAATAAAGACGAGGAAGAATTGCTCTGCGTCATTCCTTCAAGTATCGTCCGCTCTCCATCGTACACGGCAGCAACTCGGCAGTATTTAAGCACACACGGTGAATAGACAGGCTGTCTATTATCGAACTGACATCGAAAGCTGCCTTTCATGATAAGTGAGAACAGTGATGATGAAAAAAGAATCACACATCCACGTCTGAGAGTTTCCTTTTGAAATGTGAAGGTTTGTTTATCTGTTGTGTGTTGCGAGCGAGTTCTAAGTGAGAGGCTTTACAAGTGAGGAATAGAAATCTGTCTTCCACACACACACACACACACACACACACGCACATACACTCAAATAATTTCTCAAAAAATTGACACCTGCCTCCTGACTCACGATCTGTAATAAGTGGAAGTCCGGATGTTTTTGTTGGGGGTTGGGGGGGGTTCTGTTCTGACATATTTTTTTGTTTTCGACAGAGGCCCTTTCATATGAAGAAAGAAGGTGCAATTGATGTGAATTCCAGTGAAATCTCTTCAATATTGACTGAGTGCATCAGATTTTAGTTGTGCTCTGTGTTCCTGTGCACTGACTCAGCTGCGCGGCGTAAGCTTGTGCTTCTGCTGAATTGCTGATTAGTGAATAATACTTCTACCACATTTAATATTCTTTGTTCAATGATACAAAAAGTGAATCAAAGATAAGTCTGAAAAGAACATTGTGAAATTGACATCTGAAAAAACAACAACATCAGGGAGGACTCTTTTCTAACTTTAATAAGATAATTAAACATTAAAAGTCAAAATATAAAACATCTACAGCAAGCATTTGGATATTTATTTATTTATTGTATATTAAATGCACGTCCTGATTTTGCCAAGTCCGATGTGTTCCTAGGTCAACATATTTTGTTGACCCTGGAACAACATTTTACTCCAAAAATATATTCTTAACCATATCCCTACACCTAAACCTAACCTTAACCATGAGTAATCCCTAAAATCAGAGGAAATGATAGATGAATGACACTGATGTACAAGCACCAAAAACTGATTTTAAGCATAAACTTCACAAAATCTATAAACTGGTTCTTCAAATCTGATTGGTTAATCACAATGTTGTTCCAGGGTCAACAACGATGTTGTCCCAGTAACATGTCTCACTTGGTAAAATCAGGTTAGGCATATTAAATGCTGTTCTTTTTTAACTATTCCTAACAAAATGGTTATTAAAAAAAATAAAAAAATCATCCTATCAGCATATTAGAATGATGAATCATGTAACACTGAAGAGTGCAGAAATGACTGCCGAAAATTGGTAACTCTGGAATAAATATATTACATTTATTCTCATGGAATTAAAATACTAAAAATAAAATAGTTATTTTAGCAATATGTCACTAGATTCCTTTTTACTGTACTTTTGATCAAACAAATGTATCCTTGGTGAGCATAATTTTTTTTTTTTAATGATCCAAAATTTGGTGGCAACAAAATGCACAGTTCCTGACACATACAATAACATGATTATATGCATAGTAGCAAGATGAACAGGTGTTTTATATAAAAGCTTTTACTATTTTAAGGTGGCCCATTTTAGCTAGGTCTTGACTAGTCATCCAGGACCAGAAATATCAGTTTCTTGATGGTATTTATCATATCATCTAACAACTGTACATACAGGCTTATAGTGTAGCAAAAGAAAAGGAAGGCGCTGGTGACTCTCTGGGATTCAGACACTTTCCTTTTGTTGTCAAACAGAATCATTAAACATGCTCATATCCCATAATACCCTGGTGCAGTGTTATTAATTTATCACTTTGGAGTTAACTGTGCTCTTATACACGTGGCCTTAGATGAATGGCAATGTGTTAAATTTTGTTTGAATTTGGCTGCTATAAATTATGAAACCATGGAGACTGGAAGCTTTGTTGCTTCTTTTAAGAGTAACCCTCACTGGAGAAACTCACATACATAATGCGATCCCTGCTTTACTTTTATAACGAGGGTGCAAGGTGATGACCAGGAAGCGGTTTCATCCTGTTTTCCTGATATTCTGGCTCTGTCGTGACTGACAGAGTGTCACGATCGCTTCCCTCCATCCGTGAGACAAAAACAACCCGCCGCTTCTCTGAGGAAAGTGGGGCACTTCATCCCATCATGGTTTAGCTCTGGTGTTAGCTGTGATGTCTCAACAGGCTGGTTTACAAAATAAATAAATAAAATGAATAAATAAAAAAGGGGGCGGCGGCAGCGCTATCAGAAGTTGATCGTTGTGGCTAAGGCAGTCTTTGATAGGCTTCTGAGGAGTGACAGGACTATTTTTCCCCAATGCTGCTCCTCTAGACGGCTCGAAGAAAAGAAAAGTCTGCTTCATTTGATTGGTCTGAACAGACTGTCAAATGTCAAGACGTTATCAAATGCAAGATGTGTTTCTATTTAAAAAGATCCCAGACAGGGTGCTAGACACTCAGGCATCATGTGTGGCCCCCAAAACTGGTAAAAAGACCCCTTGCATTAAAGTTTAGTCCTACCAATGAAGTTTCAAATATTTAATGTGGAAATAAGATGTGCCATAATTGCAAGAACTTGACCTAAAAGTCTGTTATACCCTTTTAGACATAAAAGTTTTAAATAAATAAATAAATAAATTCATAATTTTATTCAACATGTAATCACATGAAATACATTAAATATTTGAATATATAAAAAAAAATTATAGAAAACAGCTATTTTATATTGTAATATTATTTCGCAGTATTGCTGTTTTTACTGTATTTTTCATAAAAATAAAATGCTTGGTGAGCATAAGCATCTTTCAAAAACATATAAAAATCTAACCAACCGCAAACTATTGAACACATAAAGGAAACAACATAAAACGAAACATAACAAATAGAAATGACCCTGGGAATTTTTTTTATTTTTATTGGAGCCATCATTTTTCTAAAGCCTTGAAGTGACCCATCCCTTTTTTGAAATGTAATAGAATGGAATGTAAGAAGCAATCAGTGACATAGAAATATAAAGAAATACAGCTGGGTGAAAAAAGACATCCACTGTAGTTATTTTTCATAAAAGAATCATTTCAACCAGCATCACAAACCACACTGAATCCACACTGCTCTAAAAGAACCCAACAAAAATGAATTTCAAAAGAGGCAGTAAAAACTATATTCTGTGGCTTTTGGTTTTTGATTAAAATAAGTGAAATGAAATGACTCAAATCCCATGTTGCAAGGACAACTCCATACTGTTAGGATTTTGAGTGCAGTTGTGAACTCCTTGTCCGCTCTTTTCATTCTCAAACAGTTATGACTAGTGTGGATACATGCACAGAGATGAACTGGCTCGCGGCGGTCCTGTCAGAATCCTGACACTCCAAAGACTGTCCTACTCAGTGTTTACATTAGAGGAGCCTCATGTCTTCATCTCACCGGACTGGGAGAGACAAAACAGAGAAATTGATCTGCAAATGAAGAGTTCAGATGAAAAAGCCTCTAAGTGACATCTGAAATGTTCTTCTAAAATTAGCATTTTCTTATCAGGCTCCTATATTTATGTTCAGTTATTTCACTTTAATGGCATAGAAAAGGACCTATACATTGCCATTAAAGTACAATTACTGAACCTAAACATAGGAGCCTGATAAAAATGCAAATTTTAGAAGAACATTTCAGACGGCACTTGCATCTGAACTCTTCAGATACACTTCTAAGATTCTTTCGAGTCTGCAGAAAGACCATCTAAGGCCATGAATATAACTGCTTATGTAAGCACATGATGTATTGTGTCAGCTCGGTTGATGCTCAAATAGCCTCAAGTAGCTACTAATATGGTTTTCATGCTATCTAGATAAATATAGCAAAACATATATCTAGAGGAGTGGATGATATATGTGACCCTGGAGCACAAAACCAGTTTTAAGTCGCTGGGTAATATTTTATAGCAATAGCCAAAAAAAAACAAACAAAAAAAAAAACATTGTATGGGTCAAAATTACGATTTTTCTTTTATGCCAAAACTCATTGGGATATTAAGTAAAGATCATGCTCCATTAGGCTATTTTGTACATTTTCTATCGTAAATATATCAAAACGTAATTTTTGATTAGTAATATGCCTTGCTAAGAACTTCATTTGGACAACTTTTAAGGTGATTGTGTCAGTATTTCTCATATTATATATTGCAAAATAGTATCTCCAACCTATGTTTATCACGTTTTCTTCTCCACTTTTCCAAGAGAGTTATGCTCTGAACTGGATCTCCGTTTTAGAACAAAAGGAAATATTAAGATTCCATTTCCATATATGAAAAAGCTCAATGTTAAGATTGGTTTAATTGAATCTCTTTTGAAAAGTCTAAGTGGGTGTTTTATTTATGTGTGTTTTTTCCTCCTCTTCTCCTTTCTTTGTTGCTTCTCTTCGCTCTCTCTGACAAAAGACGCCAGCCTGCCAAGCAGGGCTGCTCTGGGACGAACCTGTCAATCACAGCTGACGGCACCCTGACAACATGTACGTTAAAAATTAAACTAGCTCTCAAAGCCAGCGCGTGACAGCCGAGCCTTTGAAAGTGGCTGCAGTGCTCAGCGACAGAAAAGGCGGAACGAGAGAAAAACATACTAAGAAAACAACAGTGTGATGGGAGTAGAGAGAGAGAGAGCGAAAGAAGGGGAAAACAAAAGTTAAAAGCAAAAAGAATAAGAACCACGGTATTGATGGTGGGAATTGGTGTTATTTTCCTGCCTTTTTTAATTTGGTGATCTTCTCGGAGGACCCGCAGGCATTTCCAGGGATGCTGCTGCAAGTCGCTCTTGATTCTTCAGGCCTTTCAAACAATCTCAAACTTCTAACCAGTTCACCAACTGAGACTCAGCTTCTGCTTACACACACAGTCATGACCCGGACCAGTGTCAGTCTTTCAAATGACATGAAAGCATTGCAGCTCTTAAAACAATCATAGCAGTTCCATTTATCGAAATAACAGGGATAATGTTTTCATGAAAGCATACCCTAAGATAGGAAACAAATCTGCGGACACACGCCTAATTTTCCAAAGCCATTAGTATGTTAAAGCCAAGACAATCATAGTAGCAAAACCAAAATAATTAGCATGCTAACATAACACTAAAATATGTTCATTTTCTCTATGCTTGGCCTAACCATATCACATATTAACTTTGGCATATATAGCTCTGGCATATAATATACGACATTGCAATGCGTGACACATGAAAACCAGCAGTAATAGTTTTGCTAAAAACCACAAAGTTCATAAAATTAGATTTAAAAAGCAGTGATCTTTTTGGACACCACATTCACTGAATTGCACATGCAATGTTATGAGGTCATTTAACAAATGAAGTGAGTGCAGTGCACTACCTAGTAGCATACTAAAATACAAAAATATATCTTTAAAATGTTAAATGTTAATTAAAAATTGTTACTCAAAACTGATTTGTGTAAAATATTTTGTCTCAACTTTGGAGGTAAAGAATAGACCTTATCAAATTTAATGCTGATGAAAACGAGGCTGTGAGGAACAACAAACTTTACAATGCAACAGCACTGTAAAAAGGTCCTAAATCCCACAACTGTCAAAACTCACAACAATTAAAACTTGGTAAAACAACGAAAAATTGATAGACTATTGTTGGTAAACAACAGTAGGCTAGTATCCATTGAACATACTATAAGGCTTATATTTAATTTCTGTCAAAAAAAATAAATATGCTGCTGTCTTAACTAATGAATATTTTATTCTCTGCATTTAAATAATTATGATATAATTCACTCTGTCAGAATCAGAACTTCTTGTTCATATAAGGTCATATGACTACAATGAACTAGACCACACTGTCGAATATCAAAGGCTACTAACATAGTTTACTATTCTTTCTGACATACAAAGATATAACATTTTTATTATTTGAAATATATGTTAATGTACAATTAAAAAATATACTCAAAACTAGGTTGTGTAAAATATTTTGTCTCAACTTTGGCGGTAAAGACCTTATAGAAAGCTGTCTTTACAATGTAACGCACCTTTAAAAGGTCCCAAATCACGTATGATTTTTACAACTTTCAACTTTTAAAACTCTTCAATAGAGTTTTTGTCTACAAAAAGTTGGTTTGCTGGTTGGTAAACATCACTGACCACACTCTTCACAGCTTCTTTTTAATTTCTGTCAAAAATTAAGCTCTATTGTTATGGAAATATTTAATTTTATTCCTTGTATTTAAATAATTATGACGTGATCTACGCTGTCAGCATCAGCATTCACTGGAAATAAACAGGATTGCTGCGATTGTAATAAGTATTATTTTTAATTATCTATTTATATTTCTCATTAAAGGGTTTTACGTACAGTCTCGTGTCCGCGTATATACTCAGCATGGAACACACTAGAATATTGTAGCACCAAAACAAAAGGCTTTTACATATGTGCACGTGTGCTGTGTGTGCACATATCTTTGTTTGTGTGTGTATGAATGGCCTGTGCTCCAGGTCAGCTCCCTCACAGCTGCTGTTTTAAACGACCTGAGCCCAGCGCAGCACCTGCTGCAGCTGATAGGATTTACAGCACAGAGAGATGACACAGCCAGTAAATACATATCTGCCTGCACACTTCTTCCAGGAATTATCTGACAAATAAAGAGAGAGACCGTGGAGAGAGGGATAGCGGGGAGCACATTTAAAGCTCTACTGCCCTCTAGTGGTGAGAAAGGGAAACGGTTTAAAGTGTTCAAACGATGCAGCAGCAGCAGATTGACGTGACTGATTACATCATTTTAATAATTATTTAGTCATTATGTATTCTTCTTCTAACCTTATAAACTTCATTATGTAATTAGCATTCTTTATTATGTAGTCTAAATTCTCTGCATCTTCACATCAATCTTACATTGCATGCCTCATACAAACACAATAAAAATACAAAGACGTAAATCAATAATTGGCCAGGTCACAATTAGTAATGACTATTGTAGTAATATTTCAGATTAAAAATAAAATAAAAATATACTATATTTAAAAAATAAATAAATAAATCAAGTATACTATTTAAAAATGACATGCTCCAGACTTTTTTTTTTTTCAGTATATCATATTAATTTTTGTTGTTGTGTAGTTAATCTTGTTATCACTTTGTCACACTATGTCATTCTAATTTAACCAGACTGAAGGCATTTACAGAACAGAGTTTAATCTGTGCAGCACCTTTGGGTGTTAAAACGGAGGGGAAGAGTTTCATCAGTACAGTTTCATCATTATCGATATGGGGACGAGCCACACACCCCATTAAGCGTCCTCCTGTGTATTATTAATGTGATGCGTAAGGTTTTTCAAACATTCTTTGAGAGATATGGTGCACCAGCTCGAAGGTGAACAAAACATTTCATTTCAAACGCTACTTCATTTCAAACCACTCAAAAGGAATTTCACACTGCTCTCTATTTTCTTTTATTTCTCCATGCCTTCACTTGCTCCCATATGAATGCCCTATTTTTCTTCAAGCCTTCCGCTGCTCACAAGAACTGCTGCATCCCTTTGAAATAAACAGTGTTATTTTCTGCTGGTTACAAAGCAGAGTGGCTTCTTCCACTACCATCGACTGCATTTTTTACTCAGAAACTCCTAGTGAATGTCACAGTTACAAAGTAAGTTAATTAACACAATGAAACATGATATTTTATAGTAGTATTTTCTTGTAAAATGTACTCCAATAATCTGTTTTATTTTTCCCAAAGTTGTAAATAAAACAGAGATTTTATGCATGCAATGCATCCAGCATTTGTCAGGAGTTTATGCAAGGTGGAAATTATTTAATTAATTTAATACATTTCACATTTTTATTACAGATTATATTACAAGCATAACAACAGTTTGAGTGAAAAGTAACACAAATGTCGTACTTGTGTTTGACGGTAGCAATTGATCTGTATGAACTTCCATTTAAATCTGATGCTCATGTTCTTCAGCATGATTTGAAATGATCCAGAGGACTGAAAGGAGATCACATGATCAATGTCACACTTTGTCCTACAAATAGAATCTGGAATGTGTGAAACATGTTTTGGAAAGACAAGGCTCAGTTTCTCCTGGTTTTGATTAGATTTCGAATCTCTGATTTTCTGATGTCGTATCTGTGGATTTTGGTCCCTACTGTACTTTCCAATTCAGTTTTGTTATTTTAATCAGAGATGATTTCAAAATATTGTTGTTGTGAAACTGAACCAGCTTCTCAGCTTCATTAATTTGACAAAGAAAGCAAGCGTGGAGGAGAGACAGCTTAAAGTTGTGATTATCCTGAGTGGCTTGGTTCGGCAGTGATACCTGCTGGGACACAAGCGCAGGGCTTCTAAATAAATTGCAAGTGGCCTTGGGCAAAGAGAAGAACTCTCTTTTGATCTCCTTTACGAGTGAACGAAGAGAATTTGCAGGCTGTCAATCAAACTCATAAGTCTTCAGAACAATGGGACGACCTTTATCTATTTTTTTTTTTATTTAGTAAAAAATCACACATTTCATTATGACAATGCTCCCTCTCTTTCTTTCAGGTCGAGAGCCGCACGATCAATAATTGATACGGTGTGGTACGGCCGACTTTCCTCTTTTCCTTTGGAGCCCTTGTCACTAACTGTTGTCAGAACACATTTACTTTGATGCCAAATTTGAAGAAGCAAAAAATGGCATCATATGTGATTATATATTTAAGGCTGTAGAAAGGTTGGGGTAGATCGGCAGCTCGGGTGCACCTTTTCCCCGTGTGTTCAAGGCGCTCTATTGAAGTTGCGTGTGTTGTTGCCAGCCTCTGCCTTAAACACACGGATGCATCATAAGGAGATTCCTCCTTCTAGAAGAGGAGATAAAAAGATCTGAGGTTTTTTTTTTTGTCATGTGTCAGTAAACACAGAGACTGTTTTGAGATGAGGGCAGATCACACAAAAGAAACTTACTCTTTAAACTCTAAGCCATGGGACGGTTGGGGGAACGTCACGTGAGAGGGTTGTCTTTACCTGGACCGCTCTGTTTCATCTGAAAAGGAGATGTGAGAAAGACAAACCCAGTAACCCATAATGCATACTCGTGTTTGATTTTGGATCTGAGCATATTAACCTGGGATAAGTTTTGGAGAATAGCTAAAATATGAGGACCACCTGAATTTAGGAAACAATGTGGCTCATTAGAATACATGAGCATAATCAAAGGGTAAAACAAGGTTAAAGACCCCCTTAAGGAAAATTTGATTTATTTATTTACTTTTTTTGTCCTGGTCCCAGAATATGACAATAAAATTATATCTATTTTTTATAAATTAAACAAAATTTATCAATAAATGGTAAAAAAGGCACAATTTCTTAAATTCAATATCAATATATTTTTATTATAACATTTAAGTATTATCTATAATAAAATTTAAATAAATACCAATTTATGTATGTTGGAATATCTCAAAAGCTACTAAAGATTAAAAAAAATATTCTATTATATAAAATGACATCAAAATCAGCTATTTAGTTTTTTTAGGGCTATTTTATTCACAAAAATTTTAACCAGGAAAACTATTTTTAACGATGATAATAATAAAAGAATGTTTCTTAGTCTCATATAAGAATGAGTTCTGAAATATCAAGTGACAAGACTGAAATAATAGCTGCTAAAAATGTATTTGTATCATCACAGGAATATATTATATTTTAAAATATATTAAAAAGAGTTATTTTAAATTGTTAAAACAGTTAAATGTTTCACTGCATTTCATAAATAAATCAAATAAATCCAGCCTGGGTGAACATGAGATAGATATATTTCCCACACACACACACAAAAAAGTGTTAAAAGTGTTCAAACTTATGTAGTGTTAAATGAACAAATTAAATAATGAATGAACAAACGAACGGATGGCTCATATGTTAGGTGAAATCTGGGGCTAAAGTCATCTTTAGACCCTCTAAGGAAAAGTTTTATAAAACTAAAAAAAGGAGAGAGAGAGAGTGAGAGACACAAAATATGTAAACAAATTATAAACTAAATAATAACCACATCCATTATTTGAATGGCTTCAGAAGCGTCCCCAGTTCCTTCCTTCTTCAGTGTATATTCCACAACGATTTCCTCTTTTAATTATCCTCCAAAACAAAAGATGGAGCACATCAGACACATCTTCACAAAGCCGTCCCTGGCACGCTCTCAGAGTGGCCGGCAAGCGTAGGCAGCGTCTGGCGCAGCCGATAGCGAGGCTGGTGCGCTGGCAGGGACAGACAGGGCCCGTCTGCGGCTCTGCACATCAACAGGAGGATGATCTCTCAGTCTTCCTCCCCCTCACACACGAGGCTCTGCCTCACCCAGCCACATCACACTGTCTTCAACAGCAGATTAAGGCCTGTTCTTACAAACTCACAAGGCTAATTGGAGAGAAGCGGCAGCTGCCATTCACTAGGGCAGAGCTTTTGTCCTAGAACCATAAAGTACTTGAAATTACACATTTCCTGTATAAGAACCCACACCAATAGTTTCTTTAAATTCGCATATCTGGGACTGCAAAGTCCACTGCATATTGTCTTCAACCATGAAATAATAAAAATGAATTATGTTTACTTGGGTGCTGTGTGCTGCCTAATTCTAGATTATACATACAATTCCAATTTAATGCCATAATCAAGAAACTAACAGTGTATTTGTTTGCCATTTTGTCTATCAAGCATTAAAAGAGTCTTCTTAGCCTTTCCTGTAATGTCACTAAATTAGACCATTTTCGTTTTTGTCAGTTTCAAAGTCCTTTAAGTTTTTAGATGAGATTAGATTTAAAAAAATAGCCAGGTTCATAGCTACCGAACAAAAGTCTGTGACCAAACTGTTATACATGTTGAAAAAAATAAATATAAATAAATTATATAATATATATAAGATTCTGTACTATTTCTAGGTTACTAACGAAGTAAATAAATAAATAAATAATGATGATAATTAATAAATTAGCTGTTTGTACATAATTTTACCTCATTGTAAATAAATGAAATTAGTGTATCTTCCACATTTGTGACCCTGGAGTACAAAACTTATTATATATTTGTAGCAATAGCCAAAAATACATTGTATGGGTCACAAAAATAAAAAAAAAATTATGCCAAAAACCATTAGGATATTAAGTAAAGATCATGTTCCATGAGGATATTTTTTAATTTCCTATCGTAAATATATAAAAACTTCATTTTCGATTAATAATATGCATTTATAAGAACTTAATTTGGACAACTTTAAAGGCGATTTTCTCAGTATTTTGATTTTTTTTTTTGGCACCCTCAGATTCATGATTTTTAAATAGTTGTATCTTGGCCAAATATTGTACTAAAAAAAACAATCACATCAATGGAAAGCTTATTTTTTCAGATTTCAGGTGATGTATGAATCTAATTATTTTCTTTTTATTCACTGTTATAACTGTTTTTGTGGTCCAGTGTCATGTTTGATCACCTCACAATAAAAATAATTTTATGTGATAACACTGTACTGTTGCGTTCTGTCTCTGTCCAAAGCAACTCTCTCCATTTCTCTCTCTCTCCTCATCTCTCTCAACCGGAGAGGCAGCAAAAGATCTTAAGTGTTGGCTTTTTGTTCTCCGGGGGGAACCAAGAGAGAAAGCTTGGGCTTATTTGAAGTATTTCGCCCCGTGTGGGGATGAAATGTCTTGTAGTGCTTTCAAGATTACTATTTGCAAGCCTGTGATGTGAGAGAACCATTCCTGTAGTGTAGAGTACAGTAATCGCCAAGTAAGCCAAGAAAAAAGCTGAGAAGAGGAGGAGACCGAAAGTTGGATTAAAAGAAAATTTCTCACAAAAGATATAACACAAGTCAATCATTTATACAATTGGGTCTAAAAAGTCTGAGACCACTAGTGGCAATGCTAATTTTATTGTTCTAATTTAATACCCCCCCCCCCCCAACACACACACACACACAAAATATATACAGCACATTGCCAGTCAAAAGTTTCTTATGCTTACAAAAATGTTTTGTAGTCAGACGTCTCTTATGCTTACAGAGGCTGCATTTATTTAATCAGTAAAATGTATTGTGAAATATTATTACAATTTAAAATAACTTTTCTATTTTATCTTAGTTTAAAATTAAAATTATTCCTGTGAGGAGCTAAGATAATGTTTTTACATCCATTATTCCATATGATTACACCACATGTATGATAACAACTATTTTTATTGAGCACTAAATCATTGTATAAGAATGATTTCTGAAGGATTATGTGACACTGAAGACTGGATTAATTGCTGCTAAAAAAAAAAAAAAAAAAAAATCACTTTTGACACTTTTAGCAGGTAGTGTATTTACAAAAGTTTTATTGTAGAAATTACAGCACCAGTATAAAATAACGAGTGGAAATGTTCCACTCAAAAGTTGAAATGAATTTCAGAATTTCTTGAGATATCGGCATTTTGTCCACCTTCTGCTTTAAAACTTTAATTTTGTCTAAAATACATTTAAAAAAATTTTACGTTGTCGATGTCATAAATTTGCTTATTAGTTAAGTGATCTATAAATAGAACAGTATCTTAAATATATCTTCTTTAAATATATCTACTGTATTTACTAATTACTACATTTTAATAATCCATTTGATGTCATAAAGTTTCTTTTTTTTTATTTTTTCAAATCCTAAAACGCTCTGTTTATCTCCAGGTTTAAAATAGATTTTCAGTGTGATCTCTGAAGATCAGTCTTTAGACTTTTTACATATTTGAGATCAGACACGTTTATAATGTTTGTGACTGTCAGCTCAAGCCACTGAAAGATAAAGAAACAAAGCGCTAACTATAACTTCTCTCACTCTCTGAGCTGCGTTTTAAAATGATGCCAGAGTGGCTATCAAAGAACAGCATGGCTATTGTTTTACAAAAGCTGTCTTTCTCTTGAATAAATCCGGCACAAAAAAACAATACAGAAAACAGAGCGTTGCTCCTCATCTTGATGAAAGGAGAGATGTGGAGGGTGAAGCTCAGCTTTGAAAAGAATAGAAACACAAGGCCAACACTCTTTGGCCTTTTGCCTGTCAGCTGAGGGATTTGTTACATGCCAGAGTCGACTGTCCTAGAGTTGAAACAACCATCACACAATAACACAAACACAAACACATGAAATGTATAACCCTCCCCAACACAGCCTTATGAAAACCTTGCATCAGAGCGACTCTTCAGGCTATGGAAGCAAAAGAAGGCAACATATTGTCGGAGGTTATGTCAACACATTGCAGAACAATCAATAGTGTCAGAATCACTTAGATAAGCACCTGAAATGCACATGCCTGGAAAAATAGACACGAGTAGGACTATAATGTGTGCTGTGATGAAACCACTCTCAACTGCTCTGTGATTAGTATTTAAAAATGAATAATTCAATAAAAATCTCCAGACCAACTGGTTGACAAAATCTGGTTTGCCTCAATCTAAACAGAAGGTGACAGTTGTGTTTCAAAACCTTTTCAAACCTGTGATGTACGTTTGCTTTATCGGTCTCGACAGGAATGCAGTTCACATGAACAAACAGAGGACTCACTGTTTTAGGGTTACTTGTGCATACTGTTAAATTTGTTTACATGCCATTTTTACTCCACATTGTGCCATATACAGAAAGGCCTGCTTATAATGCCTCCTGATCCTTTTGTGGCCAGTTATGAAAAGAGCACATCACCAGGTCATGGGTGAACAAGGCTTGGCGTGCTGGTGAGGCTCATGAGGTGAGGGGAATTTGTATAGGTAAACTCTAGCGTTCGGGAATAATGGGAGTGTGGCTTTAGTTGTCTTTAGAGAAATGAATAATGGAAAGGTATGTGACGTTTACAAAGGTAAACTCTAGTTTCTGTGACGTGCCTCTGGCAGTAGTGTGTATACGTCTGATGAAGAGTATAAAAGGTCCACCAGGACCTCGATGGCAGTACGGCAGAACGGCGTGGACATCCTGCTCTGCAGCCATGGGAAAGGTAGGCGTTGTCAGTTGTAGCTTGATTCTTAATGTTTAGAATTGGTATTTTCACAAGACATCATTTGCTACATTAGGGACATGAACTTGGAACAACCTGAAGACCATATAGTCTGAAATAAAGTTCAAAATTCAAACTAGATAGACGAATGGTAGACCATCCATGGATGTTTTGCCATTACAGCTTTCTATGTTACTTTCACATAAGACTGGATAAAATAAGCATATTCATTCACGACTTCCAAAGATTATTTCCTCTGTTCCTTGCTAACATACTCTTTCCTTCTGTCCTCAGATCATCTTCTATGAAGGCTCCAACTTCCAGGGGCGCTCTTATGAGTGCTCTGCTGACTGCACTGACACCTTTAGATACTTTAACTGCTGCAACTCCATTCGGGTCATGGGGGGTCACTGGGTGGGCTATGAGAAGCCCTATTATATGGGATATCAGTACGTCCTGGGCCGTGGGGAGTATCCTAACTTTCACCACTGGATGGGCTTCAACAGTTGTATCAGATCTTGTCAGATGTTCTCCCCAGTAAGTCAATCAAAATGATAGGTTTTATTTCACGCAGTCAGACACCTTTAAAAAAAGCAACGTCAATCAACGAGCCCTTTGAAGTAATTCATATATGCAGGGAAAAACAGGTTCACAGGTCCACCAGGAGGGTTAGTTATTTGAAATGGAGCAAGACGCACTCCGATGACTGCGCAGCTCATCATAATTCCATTCATCTCTGTTTTTGGCAGTGGAAGAATCATGACACTGTCACTAGAGTTTGTTCGAACGAAAATGACTAAACGTCTACTTGAAAATCTTTGAAAGTTGCACGTTTACAGCAGGAAGTCATGTTCAAAGGCTCAGTCTCAACAGCGACATCAAGACTGTTCAAGGTTTTCTCCCAAACGTTCTGACAACTGGTCTCTCAAATGTCTCTGCGTTGCCCTGATTATTGATTCCTCTAAAGCCCTAACTGCAGTTTTTTTCTCCCCACACAACAGTACAGAGGTGCCTACCGCATGAGAATCTACAACAGACCTGAAATGCACGGACACATGATGGAGTTCACAGATGACTGCCCCAATGTCTTCGACCGTTTTGGCTACCACGGCATCTACTCCTGTAACTGTATGGAGGGCTACTGGATCTTTTACGAGCACCCCAATTACAGAGGCCGTCAGTATTTCCTGCGGCCCGGAGAGTACAGAGCCTGCAGCGAATGGGGTTGCATGAATCCCATGATTGGCTCCTTTAGGAGAATGAGGAGCAGTTTAATGTAAACAGTGTCTTTTTTATGACCATTAAAGACATAAAAACTGATTAAAATGGTTCTTCTATGCTATGTTTTCTTCATGACACTTTGAATTATTTGGTAGCGTAGGAAACAGAAAGTTTCTTCAGCTTGCCAGTTGTTTTTTGAATAAGGATCCATTGATGCATTGCCCAGTACACATCAAAATGAAGACAAGCATGTCAGTTTCAAGCCAAACTCAACTTTATAAATCTGATGTGGCTGAAGAATTCATTTTATTCACATTACAAACCATAAAACAAGCTGATAAAAAAGAACTGTGCTTAGGCAGGACAGTTTTAATGAAGTCACTTCATATCCCAGATTCATATTAGCCTTTTAACTTCGTGTATATATCCCTGCCAGTCCATGGCTTTTACATGTAAAGCCCTGAAGCTACTAAAAGCAGAGTTCGCAAATTTTTTTGTCAAGCACTGAAAAGTGCAGTGGTGCTGTCTTTGGAGAGAGAGAGAGAGAGAGAGAGAGAGAAACTTGCAAAGACACAAAAGGGGGCACACACTGGCTGATCTACAGTTGCATCTACTCTATAGAACACATTGTGCTGAGCAGACAGAGTTTTGTGAGTCACACACAAAGCCCTGATCCATGCCGGGTCTATAAAGAGGTCCTGACCTCAGAAATGGTTTTGTCTGCTCAGAGAACAGTCACAATGGCCAAGGTAAGTGACTAAATTGTGTTTGTAAATGATATAGATTGTGGTTCTAGGATATATATGCTTTTAGCTCTTAAAAACAAATATATATATATCTATCTATCTATCTATACATACATATATATATATATATATATATATATATATATATATATATATATATATATATTTTTTTTTTTTTTTTTTTTTTTTTTTTTTTTAATAATACATTTTGAAAAACCATGATAAAAAAATGGTTTATAAATATTTTCTTTGAATGGTAATCCTGTTATATATGCTTTCACTAAGGGAACATTCTCAGAAAAAAATATATATACTCAACCGGGGCGATACCCTTTCAAAAGATACTAATATGTACACTTTAGATATGTATTTTTAAAGTAATAATATTGTCCCCACCCTTAATTGTACAAAAAAAGTGTTCTTGACTGTATCCATCCTATTCTGTTATTAAAAGCCATGGTTCCAAGCATCTTAAGATGATCAATTGCTTTAAATATTCATTCCAACAATGAAGCGAGAGAGAAACAGAGAAACTGCTTTTTGCCCAAAGTTGCTCTGTTGAGTTCAGTTAATATGTTTAAGATTAAATCTGTATAGTGTAGACTTTAGTGTCATACAAAAGACAAATAATAATAATAATAATAAATAATAAAGACAATAAAATATTCACTTTTTAAAATAGTTATATTAAAAAATTATTAGGTTTTCTGAATATAACTTACAAAAAATCTGACGCAGTAAGAAGAATGGTAACTTCAGACTTAAAGTGTACCTGTAATCATGTATTTTTCTTTCTCTACATCCATCCAACAGATTACTTTCTTTGAAGACAAAAAGTTCCAGGGCCGTCACTATGAGTGCACTGGAGACTGCACTGACATGCAGGCCCACTTTTCTCGCTGCAACTCCATTCGAGTAGAAAGTGGAAGCTGGGTGGTCTATGAGAAGCCCAACTATGCTGGATACCAGTACATGCTGTCCAAGGGTGAATACCCTGATTTCCAGCACTGGGCTGGATTTAACGACTGCATTCGCTCCTGCTGCATGGTTCCTCCTGTGAGTCTTTACTCTTCAGTCAGTCAGCAGAAGTAGAAAACAGAATTATGGTGGCTAGGCTATGAGAATCTAGCTCATTGAAAATAATGGCTGTTCTTTGAATATTGTGTAATTGTCTCTTTTTTTTCTGTTGTCTTAAAAGCATAACATACAGATTTCTCAAACACTCACTTCATCTGCCATTGTTCAGCTGAATAGAGAGTCCCACCCCAAACTCACACTATTGGCTCATCCATTGTTGCTATGTTAGGCAACAATGCCTTGTATTTGTACTTTAAAAAAAAAAATATATATATATATATATATATAACACCAATTACTTCTTCCCCAGTACACTGGAAACTACAGGATGAAGATCTTCGAGCGCTCCGATTTTGGTGGTCAGGAAATGGAGCTGAACGAAGATTGCCCTGATCTACGACATCGATTCCACAATGGGGACATCTCTTCAGCCAATGTCATGGAAGGCTACTGGATCCTCCATGAGCACCCCAACTACACTGGCCGCCAGTTTTTCCTGCGCCCTGGTGAATACAGGAGGTACATCGAGTGGGGAAGTCCCAGCCCTACCATGGGCTCTCTGCGACGCGTGACTGACCTCAAATGAAGATCCAAATCACTCAACCACCTCTCCCAATGTGTCAACGGCAATGTCTGTCATTGCAGCGACTACGTCTGACCTTCGGGCTTGTGGATCTGTTATGCTGAATGTATTTGTGATGGTGGCTTTATACTAGCATAATTTAATTAGGGCTATCAGTCTCTTTTAGTAATGTTGACTGAGCAAACTGTATTTTATCAGCACCTTTCCCTTCCCAACTTCAACTGGAAATAAAGAAAAATTTGATTAAACTCAAACATATAGCCTTTTGTATATATATATATATATATATATATATATTTTTTTTTTTTAGTTAATCTTTAAACTAAAATAAGTAACCACTTTTAAGGTTCTTTTACACTGAACAAAAGTCATGCTTTTCCTGATTAGTTTTGTCTTGTTTTCAAATGTCAAAAAAAAAAAAAAAAATCATCATAGATGCAATGATGATATAAATCTTGTTTTCTGAGAAATGCAAATCTGTGATTAAAAAAAGGAAAAATATCTACCAATGGGCTTTGAAGAATCACCATTATTCATAGGTTAAATAACTTTGACACACCATTTCCACCCTATTTGTTCTTGTTATAAGCATAAACTCACTTCATGTTGTGTGTGTATATATATATATATATATATATATATATACATACATATATATATCATATCTTCATTTTGTATCCGAAGCAAAATTATCCTAAATTTAGGATGTTTAGGTTGGAAAAGAAGGCAAAAATACTAACAAAGATATTATTTTTTATATATTGTTTTTTTTTTAAGTTCATGCAACATCTAATGCCATGATTTTACGAATTTATTTATTGTAAATAGGGCAAACTAAGACTTTTAAAGACCATTTTAAACCCCACAAAAATCTAGTATTAAACATGTCAAAATGTTGTTGCATGCAAGGTGTCCATCGGCTTGATAACACATGACGTCATCTCCTGCCTGAGAGACAAAAGAAAATTATTAAGGAAACCGCTTGTTCTTTGAACTTAGTTATTAAAGAACAAAAAAGGGGGTATCTGAGGATGGTAGAGTAGAAGACTTTTATAAGATCACATGATGTCTAGCAGACGCTTTGGGCCCTTGAAAGAGGCCCTATATTAGCAGCACATCATAGGGCAACGCAAACTCAAAGAGGAAAAGTCAAAGTGGCCTGGTCTTAGCCCCGAGCATGCGGCTCTCTCAGAACACAAAACAAAACCAAGTCCATATCTCAGCTCATGTATTTTTCATAAGGTATGGATACCAGTCTCTTTCAGAGATAAATATCAATAATTGAAATTGTTAATTAGAAGCCCATAATTGGCAAAGATACAAATGAATAAATAACTTTGACCATTAATTATTGATTTGAAAAAATTAAGCTCTGCAGGGAGCACATTTGAGTCTCTAAAGATCAAGGAAGCACACGAAATATGAGTTTTGGCCTCAAGTAATGTTCAATCAAAGATGTACTGACTGTGAAAGTCCGACGGCTCTTTTAACTTTCACATCCAAATTTCTTAAACTGTCAGACATGTAAATATCGCGTGCAGGCTGATGTACAGAAGTAACAAAATAAGAATTATTTAGCAGTCATAATTTAAAATAAAACTGCACTGACAAAATACATCTAAAAGCAGAGTTTTAGGGTCGACACTTTGCAACCTCTGTTTCGCGTGTTAGTTATAATTTTGCTTCTTATACAACTGCACCTGTATTTCTGTGTCCTCATTTAAGCATTTTTAACCCCTTTCATCCAAACAGTCATTGATCACAGATCTTAGGCAGTAAAGTTGGATCACAATAAGAGATGAATGAGACTTCGTTTCTCTTCATCTCTGGATCTTTTGAGTTTCTGATGAAGGCTCATTGAGCGTAAACCGCACATTTTGGAGAATAAAAAGAAGTTGCGAGTCAAAAGGCACTGGCACTTTCATGGCAAGCCTCAGTCTTCTCGCAGCCTCTTCTTTCCTAATAGCAACATAATTAATCCTCTGTAGTATTGTTTTCACTCTTCCGCGTCCCACTTAGTGCTTGGCAAGTCTCTCTCTCCCTACAGAACAGCCTCTTGATGTTTTCCACACTGAACTGTACTTAAGAAAGATATTTAATCAAGTTCAAAATGGCCCCAATACTTGTCGGTTTCCTCCCTAAATCCTTCTCCAAACATCTTTCAGGTACAAATTCATTCAACTTTTAGGTCTTTGTCAGAGGCATCGAATGTACCCAGAAGGATTTCAAAAGTAAAAAAAAAAAAAAAAGATTTTTATTCTACATACAAAAAATGTGAACATTTTCAGACTACCTTTCATACTATTAAGCATCATTATTTTGTTGAGCATTACAGCACTTTAAAGTACAGATAACAAGGTATTTTTGAAGCAGTTCAGGTCAAAAGCTAAAGAGAATTCTACAGCAGCAACACAGAAATGTATACAGGTCTGCACATTATTCATGATTAAAAAAAGCAGTGAGCATAAATAAAAAAAATGCAAAATGAGGAAGGTAATGCACGGAAAAATAGTTTTCCGGTTTTCTTTTCAATAATAATAATAATAAAAAACAGACAGAGCAGCTTGAAAATACTAGTTTTCCTTTTCAATTAATTGGTTTTCTTATTTTGGACTGTATATGACTAGCACTATGTAAAATGAAAAATATATTTTTCAGATAAGATGTTGTATATGACAAGCACTATGCCACATAAAAAAAAAGAATTTACCCATTAAAGCTTAAGTTGTTATGTGTACACAAATTATTTTTAATGCTCAAAATAGTGCTCAGAAATGTTCATTTCAGAATCCCTATTGCATTTTCCACACATTAAATATGACAAATATATAACATGGGCAGTTCGGGGAGGCCTCTTTTCATTCACTCCATACTGGAGTGAAGCGGTCATTATTTTTTACCACATTTTTCTACTCAAAATAACAATACAATGCACAAATTACAAAAACAATAAGATGGACCACGGCTTTAAGCAAAATTCCTTGATGTCTCTGTAGTTATACAGCAAGCTCAACAGGTTCTTTCAGAGAACAAGACACACTTGACTAAAATATGTGCATTTGGAAAAATTTAAATGTATGAGCTCACTGAACAGCTCTCGATCCACAGATGATCTTCCTTGTATTCATACTTACTCCAAACACACTGCCTGATGGGAGTTTTGAAACCGGTTTAAAGTGAGTGAGTAAGCTTTTACTTCAGATGGATTTGATTCTTGATTGTAGATGCTTTTATTTCATGACCCTAGCTGGTGGTCCTTCGTCCAGGAAGAACCTGTGCCACTGGAAGATTCTCGTGCAGATACGTCATGCTGCCCTGCTCAGAGAAATCTGCAGCTGTGTGGCCCTCGCCCCGTAAAACCCATTTGGTAGTGAGAAGCCCGTCTAACCCCACAGGCCCACGGGCATGAATACGGGCCGTGCTGATGCCAACCTCCGCACCTACAAAGCACCACAGGGTCATTATGAGATTAAAAGGGAAAAATGTTAAGTTCATGGGTGAAAAAAAGAAGAAGAAAAAAGACACCTACCGAGACCAAACCGATATCCGTCAGCAAACCGTGAGCTGGCGTTCCAAAAGACACAGGCACTATCTAATTGCTGAAGAAACTGCTCTGCTGTGTCCTCTACACACAGTATGTTAAAGATGAATGAATTAATGAAAAAAACAAAATAAAAATGAAGATTCAATGTTTGAAAGCAATATCAATCTTCCCACTAAATGGCACTACAACACTTTGTTCAAAGTAGCATTTAAAGGTAAAGCGTGTCATTTTATTTTTATATTATTAAAGCACCTAAATACTTCAACAAAAACACAGCTTGCAACTAATGTTAACGCAAATTGTCTAGATTTATGATACACGATTGTCCACCACTATAGGGCAGTCTTACCATTTTCAGTGACAATAACATCAGTGTGGGAACTGCCATATTTATGAATGTGATCAACAGCCTCCTGCATACTGTCCACAACCTCGATGCAGCACTCCAGATCCCCATACTCCGTGCGCAGAGACTTCACCTCTGACGGACTAAAGGTCAGGTAAGACGCAAACTTGGGGCCGGCATGGATCTTCACCTACAAAGGTCAAATCACCAATAATTACAAGCACAGAGTATTATTTTAAAATATGCAGAAGTATATGAGGGGATTTTCTTGAGCATCAAAATAGCATAAGCTCTGAAGATTCATGTGACACTGAAGACTGAGTGATGGGTTCTGAAACATGAATTTTATTTAATTTCAAATTTCAAAATATATTAAAATAGGAAAGGAAACCACATTTTTAATGTTTCACTTTATTTTTGTTTAAATAGATACAGCCTTGGTGAGAGAGAGACTTCTTTCAAAAAACATTTTTTATAATCTTCAACCCCAAACTTTTGAAGTAATGGTATGCATTTGCATTTTTTATTTTTATTTTTTTACCCTGAGGCAGAAAGCAGCTTCAACAGAAACACTATATTATTATTTTTTTCTAGACCAAAGACAGATTCGGTTACAGTCCTCAGAGTGTAAGCCTAATTAAGTATGAATGACATACTGTGAATATATATGCGGTCTTACATGTTCGGTCCTCAGCATGTCGATGATCTGATCAAACAATGGGCTTCTGAGAAGTTCTCGATGCACCAGCAGGGTTTCCATGGCATTACAAGCTGCAGGATAGTCGCATTTGGAGTCTCGGACTAGAGAGATAAAACATAACCAGTGTAATTTAAACCATTATAAAGCACAATGGTTGTTCATGGAGTGCACCTATGTGGAAATAAAAAAACATCTACATTCATAAATCTTCACTGGCAGTCTTACTGATCTTGATGGCTTTGTCAACACTGGCCTCATGGTCCACATAAACATGGCAGATCCCCTCACTATGGCCAAGAACAGGGATGCCCTTCGCCGCGCGCTGAATATCTCTGACTAGCTGAGAGGAGCCACGAGGAATGATCAAATCAATCATCTTCTCCAGACGGCACAGATCCTCCACCTCTTCACGCGTGCTCACCTGCCACATATCACATCGGTTAGGTGACTACATATCCACACATGCACAACCAAACAAAAGTTGTTTTTTTTTTGCTTTATTTTAGTTATTAATTTTATACAGCAAGATGCATTCAATTTATCAAAAGTGATAGTAAAAACATGTTATAAAAGATTTCTATTTCAAATATATGCTGCTCTTTGGCACCTTATATTCATCAAAGTATCTTTAAAAAGTGATCCACAAACATATTAAGCATCACAACTTTTCTTCAGCATTGATAACAATAAGAAATCTTTATATGCATCAAACTTCTAAAGGATCATGTGACAATGAAGACTTACAAATTAAATTGTAATAATACTTCACAATATTGCTATTTTTACCTGGAGTTCTGATCAAATAAATGCAGCCTTGGCAAGCTTTATTTACCAGCTGGATGGCGTCTTTGACTCCATGGATGGACAGAGCCTCCTGGGCAAGCTCATGCAGGATGCGATTCGTGTTGGCCGCCTCTTTGCCACCTTTCAACAAAAGTGCATTTCCACTGGCAATGGCTAAAGCAGAAACCTGTTGGGATTTAAAAAATATAAATAAAAAGTAAATAATGTAGACATTTAGCAGATGTTTACACTAAATTACTTGAAGTACACAGACACATTTGAATCAACAACCTTTCAGTTTACAGCCCAGATCATTAACCACCACCCACTGGCCCAAACATAAAAATGCTCACATACAGGAAAACTAAAACAATGAGCTAAAAGTTACACTATTTATGTAGATGCATGCATTTTGTGCACCTGACCTGAGGAAGGCAGTCTGGTCGTGACTCAAAGATGACCAGCAGTACTCCTATGGGGACAGTGATCTGCTCCAGCTCCAGGTTGTTTGCCACACGAGTCCTGCGCAGAACCCTGCCAACGCTGTCCTGAGAGGACACAGCGATCTGACGCAGACCAATGGATAGACTGTTCAGTTTAGATGATGATAAACTGAGTCGCTTCAGCATGGCCGGAGACAGACGACCTGTAACATAACAGATTGAGATTGAGTGCGCCAAAAAAAAAAAAAAACAATAACGCCTTTGTGATACACGGCTTCAGTGGGGGAAAAATGGTCTGGTTTGCACATGGTCTGGAGAGTAGCAATTAATTCCTGATACCCGTGCTGACAGCATGCTCCATGTCCTTTTTGTTGGCAGATAAGATTTCGTCTTTCCTCTCAGTAAGGAGATCAGCCAATGCGCAGATGATGTCACTTCTCTGTGGACAAACAGATTGATATGACACAGACGCTGTCTAAACATGTTAAGATGAAAATAACCCAGAATATTCCTTTTTCTAAATATAATAATTCTACCGTTTCTGGTAAAATATGTGCAGATGATTTCAGAAAGTCATTTAAAATACCGGTTTAAAAGTTCAGCTAACCTGCTCTGGTTCAAGGGAAGCAAGAGTCCTCCCAGCAGAGCGAGCCATTTCTGTCTGCTGCTCGACCGTGGGACCTGTGGATGAAGAAAAGTGGCATCTGAGGTCTTTCAACAAACAGAGGTAAATGAATCACATTAGAAGAAAAGTAATAGAAGAAAAGTAAAACTGAATCAGTAGAACATGTGGTAACTCACCAGCTGGCTTGACCTCTGAGAAGAAGGTTCCTACTTTCTTGCCCTCAACAATGTCAGTGATCACATGACCTGTGACTTTGGGGTGCGTGCCGTTAGCAATGACAACGGACGTCCCACCTTGGAGAGCCCAGAGAGCAGCTTTAACCTAAAGTTTATTAAACACAGACTGTCAGTTTTAGTTAATGATCCTAACAAAAGCTGTATAGTACGAGTGTACATCTCAGATAATCTTTCTGTAATTAACCTTAGCTTCCATTCCTCCAATGCCAACCCTGGACTTTGTGCCATAGGTTATGGAATGCTGGTCCCCAGGGTAAAATGTGTCCAGGAGCTTGGCATCGTCTGACCCTGGTGGGCTGTCGTAAAGGCCTGTAAAGTGTGAGAAAGGTATGTAAAATGGCTTGAGTATAATTATTAGTTTACTCAAATATTAAAAGCATGTTACTATTTACTATGGAAAGCTTTAGACTGCATCAAAAAGAGTGAGAATCAGTCTTTAAACCTTTCCTGTAGTTATTTTTAATATATATTTAGTAACTTATGGTACCTTATGGATTCACTGATTGATATTCAAACTGAAATCTCTCACCTTCTACATCAGAGAGAGCGATGAGAAGATCTGCCCTCATCTCCACGGCAAGCCGCGCTGCAAGACTATCGTTATCCTTGATACTGATAACCTGCAGTATGAAAAAGAGAAAAGAGTCTCAAAAATTACTCAAATGAGAGAAATCGGCCCTTGTCTTTTAAAACCCACAAAGGCAGATATCAGCACTATATTTTATGCTCCCATGAGCATTTATCTCTTAACTATGGCATTAAAATGGGTGTGATGAATGACTCTGTCTAGTCCATGAAAAGGCAGAATTCCACATGAAACCACATTTGAAGCCGCAGCGCGTGCAAAACAGAGCAAGCATAAATGAGCCCAGAAAGTAAGCGACAGAATGTTAATTTCTTTCCAGTTTCTACAGGAATGGAAAGAACCCTCAGGCTGCAACGGTGCAGGAGACAAAGATCAAGCCTCTGCATTGCTCTGACTCCCAGCATGCATCTGTAAAAGCCCCTCCCAGCATGCAGTTCCAAAAGGAAGAGGAAGGGTGGCAAGGCTGCTGGGCAGACTCTCTCTCTCTCTCCCAATACCCACATTTACCCCCTGTAGGTCACTGTTGGGTTCTGGGGGAGGCACCACAGCGTCGTTGGTGTTGATGATGGGCACGATGTTCATACGCAGCAGCTCATGCAGAGTGCTGTTTAAGTTCCGTCTTTTCTGGTCATCGTGGAAGTCCAGGTTTGTTACAAGGATCTGAAGCAACAAAAAAATAAAATATGAATAAGAGTGCATCTTGTAGCTTCAGCATGCATATGCTAGAGCCTGTGTGTACCTGGGCAGTACAGGTGCTGTATTGAGTGAACATAGCCTCATACAGAGCCATAAGTCCACTTTGTCCCGCAGCGGCACACGCTCTCGCCTCTAGAACTGGTAATGACTGACAAAGAAAACACATCCAACTTAAGCTTCGTAATATTTTTTCAAGTTAAAAGATTGGTTTACTCTGCTGAAAAATGCTTGGTTGCTGCACAGGAACCAATAAGGATTGTTTCTCAAATGTCAAGCAAATACAGTAGCTTGTGTTTACCATATTTGATGTGCTCCAGGTATGTGCTTTGATCAATGTTTATATGTGAATTAAAGCCTATATTAAATCGGTTCATAAAAAGTGATTGATAAACAGATGTGTGATGTGCATTCTTTTTGGCTCATTAAAAATGAATCTTTTTGCCACATTCTGGATTAATTGTAAAGGTTTGATAGAACTGGCTTATTGGGAGATATAGAGTGACAACTTATATTTATATACATTTTATGTAAATAGGCTGTTATACCGATATAAAGCTAATGCTGAACTGTTTTTTTTTTTAATGAAAAATACTTTTAACAAATATATATATGCCCTCACCATATCTTTGAGCTGATTCTGGCCTGAGTGGAGGGCTTGTCTGACACTCTGTGAGAGAAGAATTTCGTGCCTCAGCCTTTGTTTTCCGAATGCTACAGCACCACTGGTCACAATCATCATCTCTCTGCCCTGATTCTGAAGCATGGCCACCTTAAACAATCAAAATGCATAAGTTATAATGTTCCATTTTTTAAATTTATTTTTTTACAGCATCACGTTAGTACAATTTTGTATTTATGTGCAAATCGTTAAGTTTTTATCATCTTTACCTGTTCTACAATTGAAGCGAGTCGGCCCAAAGCGAGGCCGCACTCGTCGCCGCGGGTTACAACAGCACTCCCCAACTTGACGAGGATTCTCTTGGCCTGGCGCAGATCACTGCGGTGGGCAAATGACTTACCGTGCGCCCGTGCCAACGGCACTGTAAAAAAAGGCACGTTACTCCACTGACGCACAGCATGGAGTGTGAGAAATGTGGAGGAAGAGGGATCTGCATGGAGAGAGAGCCGGGAAAGCACCCAATGAGGAGCATGCCATGCAGGAAAGCCAGTGAGTGATGGATAAAAAGACTGTGTTAGTGTGCACTGACTGTATCACCGATGAACATTAGGATAATGAGGAGGATGGATATGAAAGGAAATGGTAAAAGACAAGCAGAGAAAACAGGAAGTATGAAGAGCATGTCTATAATGTAACAAATGGCACTGAATAATATAAAAGTACATTAGCTGTGACAAATTGCTTTCATTAATCTCTTATACAGTCAGAATCTTTGAATATGCAAAAATGTAAACAAATTAACCCCATGCTACTGCCCACAAAATTCATCAAATGCATGCTCTTATAATCTATAATGGAATAACTGTTTTTTTTCTACTGATGTAACCAAAGCCACATGGGCAGAATAACAATAATAATAATAATAATATCATCACAGTCCAACTTTCATGATCCAATCACCTTCTAATGAATCCTATTCTAACTATTTATTTTGTAATCAAAAATATCACCATGTTTAAAAGATTATTATAAAAGTTGAACAATAAAATGTATAAATACAAAAAGTGTACAGTAATGTATAGTATGACAATGTGTCTTTTTAAATTAAAAAGTAATTTAAGGTGTTTAACATTTAGTACCTTTTTTGTGTAAAATCTGAATCTGAAATCTCATCCAATACATAAGAGGGAGTAATGCATATGTAAACAAATTAACTTTATGCCAGTGTATATGGGATTCTAGACAATTCAGACCAATTGATTTAAAGTTCAATATTAAATTAAATATTAATTTTTTTATTTTTTTATATTGATTATTTTTACTTATGAAATAGCACTGGTCTTATTATGCAAAATTCATCAATAACTAATGTCAATGCAGACAAAAAGTGATCTGTAAATCAAACAGATGAAGTGAACAGAAATCTGGGACAGGCCATTCACAAAGCTGTGAGCTTATGAAGTTCAGCGCCCACCAAAACCTTGCCACATTCTTTATGAAAGAAAATAACACAGTAAAAGGTGCCAAATCAGCAAAGTCAGACAGCACAGCCAAACGCTGACAGGACAGAACTCAAAGAGGAGCACCGACCCAGTGAATGAGAGAGACACGAGAGAGACAGACATGCTGTGAATTAAGAGCAAACATCATGAATGGAAACAACTTGTTGCATCTCCATATTTAAAGCTCGGCCTTTGATTTTAATAAAAATATACTGTACAGTATCCACTCTGATATAAATCAGTTTCACAATCCATAAACTTTACTTTATAGTACCCTGCATATTTTTCTTTCTTTCACGGGGTATGTGATACAACATATTGAAAAGCATAAAAACTTACTTTTGCCTTGTGAAGCAGCTCTTTTGAATGTTTGCAGAGCATTTGGTCTCGCTAACAGCTGAGAACAGGAGAACATCTTCTGGAGATACATGGTGTCCTGATTTGAACAACTGAAATATAAAGCATATATTTATATCAAAATGCAGTTGATCGAATCAATGTAGTTAGATCTTTCAGGCTAGTTCCCAACATAAATAAATTATGAAAGATATTATGTGAGATCATACATGATAATAGTTTATTTATCTTGGTGTAAATGTAAACAAAAGCTAAATCTACATCCAACTGAGCTCACGTTACATTCAGTTCAGCAAGTCTCATCACTGTGCAAAACGTTTAAGAAAAAAAAGTAGCCAGATTTGGATGTGTTTGTTACATGAATCCATTTAATAATGAGTAGGCATTATTTATATTGTATAAGATGCATGCTCTGCGTAAAAAAAAAAAATATTTAACTATACGCTACTAAAAACATGAAACCAACACTTACCACAGCACCATAACAAACAAATCAATACTAACAGCCATTAAAGATTAAAAAAAAAAATACTTTTTCTCTGTAAACTTTCTTTAGAAACACGTTGGCTGATGCAAGAAGGAAGATTAAATTGGCCTAGCGTGACATTTCTCATGCAAAACAAATGAGTAAAGCGGTATCGTGTAAAAGTCATTTTACATACCTTAATCTACAAAATAAATGTGATTTTATTAAGCTCAAGTTTAATGCCGCCGCTACTCTTCAGTGCCACATCAACTCATCAACTCCGGTTAGCTGCTCTCATGGATTCAGCCATGTTGACGTACATCCACGTAGTTACGCAACGTGCGCACGCACTGATGGTTGTTTTAAGGTTCGTTTGAATCTCAGCTTCCAGCACTAGAGGGCGGTGTGTAATCTGTGACGGATCATCTGCATTCCAAGAACAGAACATAGAGACAACAGTCCATTCTTAATGCTGGTGTTTTGCATAGTTTTCTTAGGTCTTTGTAAAGGCCATTGTAAAATCATTATTCTAAATAGAAAACAGTTTATGAGCAGCGGGCAGCCAATCTAATAGAATGTTTTGTCTTGTTCATTAAAACTGAATATTAGGCCTACTCATTTTCTGTTATCTCTGTAATGCAATTAACAGCTCTTAAATTTATTAAATATTACATTTGTAGACTTTCATATTTATGCTGTGGTCATGCTTTGGCACATAACAGCAAGAAAATGAACAGCATATAAATAAATGCGAGTTATTGAGAGTCAGGTTATCTTACATATACTTTTGGATTTTTTTTTAATCTTTTTTTTTTTTACAGAATTAATTAGGTAAATCCAGCTAAAATTAATACTAGGATGCAAAGTGATATATGCAACATATTTTACATGTCAAAAAACATCCCCTCAAACCAATTTTGTTATCTCAGTGCATACTGCAATTAAATAAATCTTACTTGATTTCCATATTTAATAACTGTGTGTTTGAAACATATGGCAATGTCACAATAATTATATGAACACGTGAAAAAGTACTGCACAACAGCATTGACTCATACAGCCTTATCTAATCTATTCACAATGTTTCATGAATTTGCTAAATTTAAAAAAAAAGCAAGTCATCAACAAGGACACCTTAAACAACACAAGCCAGATGTTCAGACAGGTTTTATTCATTTTCCACATTCCACAGTCTATTAGTTAAAAGCTCTTAACCCATGACTAAATCAAAGACAAGTCCCAGAGTGTTTTTGGCATCGGTAAGAAGATGGTAAGAAACACCTAGCATGTCTCATGTGTTTATCTGTGTAAGCAAAACCCTTTATCTTCTGCTATTGAGACCTGATCTGACAGGTTAAAAATATCATGGTGTTTTTTACATCCATATAATGCAGTTTATAGTATAAAAGTGAATAAATGGTTCCCTTTGTAAAGTGGGGAATGATAGTAGGGTATGCTAAGTCTATAAAAGATGCAAAAGCACTGAACAGCTCTTTAATGTCTTTAAATAACCAGAGAGGAGCCTATCCACTCACGACCCACAGAAAGCATCTCATTCAGCTGAAACATAACATTATGCATGCTTTTATCTTTAGAAATCAAATGAAGTGCTGAGTGTTCTTTAATGAGACTTGACTTCTTATAAGAAATAGAATTATTGCACAAGAATATGAAGAGTTACTTGGATTATCTGCATTTTTACTCATTCTGAAAGACAAAAAAAAAAAAAACTAAAAATGCATTCCATACCATATTTTTCCATATTTTTTGGGAGACACAGAATCCAGCACTCCAGAATGCTTTGAAAGTTGCATTATGAAGCTGTTCTGCAGCATTTGTGATGAGCTCAAAATGTATCAATACATAACTGACTTATTGTTCAAGATGTGTACCACAAAGTTATTGTTCAAGATGTGTACCACAAACATCCTTTTTCATGTGCAGCAGGAAACCTTTTGGAGGGAAATGTTTCTCCAAAAGGGTAGCAGATGGTAGCTATTATAGTGAGACTGCTGGCTTTGAGTCATCATCGGCAAAGTGCAAAGTTCACAAAGTTTACTTTTTTAAGATTGGTTAGTACCATTAGAATCATTGGGGTTGATTTAATAATACTTTGTCAGTTACACTTTTGACCTCATGCTAAAACAACTTATTTCTTACACTCATTTATTTGGCGTCTTGGAAATAATCAATGAGAATTAAAATCAATAATTCAAAATGAGAAACTCCTTTATTAGATAAGCTCATACAAAATAGGCTTTGGGGTGAGACAACCACTGAAATCCACAGGGCATATTTATGGGAAGGTCTCAGACAAAATAAGACAAAGGTTTGTGTTGTCGACCGTAACACTGAATGACTCCATATCCTGAGAACGTAAAATGATTGATATGCTCTCGGTTAAATAACACATGTGTTATTTTTGCTCCATCCAGGAAAAAAATAAATAAATAAAAAATCACACGGAAACAAGACGAGGCACTTGACTATGTTGTTATTATTCAAATACAGGGGATATAAACACGCACCAGGAAACAGCTTTCTGAAGGTTTAATTTAAGGAGTATGCTGTTTAGTTCTGTTTCGGGGGCCCCAGGAAGTTATGCAGACGATGCATTTTCTTGTAAGGAAAGTTCTATAGAGATCAAATGTTCAAAAAAGTTATGTATTATGCATTTGGTATCACAGAGGTCTTTTGTGCGTTCTATATTTAAAAGGGCAACTAGTTTCCACTCAGACTGACCATGGTTCCAATGCATTTCCACTGTTGTGTAATTGCATCAAAGACTTTTATTGTTACACATATGAAATATCTCTCACAAATCTTAAATAAAAGCCCCAAACTGCATATTATAATTATGTGTGCCTTTGATCTTGAGCTTAATCTTTTTAGCAAGCATTACTCACTGTATCTGACAAAGATATTCACTGCAATGCAATAAAAGATTGCAAAGATGAAAGTGACTCTAGATACAACATGAGAATGATAGAATTTTTTGGGGGGTGAACTATCCCTTTGATTAGCAACAGCTGATCTCAGGAAAGCTGTGTATGCACTGCTCTTCCACGAATGCCTAGGACAGACTAGCATCTGTGTTTCTTAGCATTCAAAAGGAAACCATTTATAAATTGCGACATAATTGTTCTCTTGGCCACACACCTACTTTAAAGTGGTTTGTCATTTGGTTTCCCTGGTTGAGGAAGTGAAAATGCTGCAAAATGGTTTTCTTTTCCCATTTTCTTGAAAACAGCAGGCTTGCATGGTTTTTAGTGTCAGCAGATCATAATTACTAACATTAATACTAATATCAGCAAAAGATTACGTATCGAGAGGCATCACAAGATATATGTGCACAACATTATATACATACATATTTACATATACATACATACATATATATATATATATATATATATATATATATATATATATATATATATATATATATATATATACTGTATTTACATTTAGTCACTTAGCAGACGTTTTTTTCCAAAGGGACTTCTATAAAATGGAAGCAATCAATGCAACAAAAGAGCAATGATATACAAGTGCTATAGCAAGTCTCAGTAAGCTTAGCAAAGGCTTTTTAAATAATATAATACATAAAAATAAAACAGACAGAATAGAAAAATAATAGAGCAAGCTAGTGTTAGAGGTCTTTTTTTGCTTTTGTAAATTTTATAATGAATTAAAAGAAAACAGACAGAATGCTAAAATATTAGAAAGCTAGTTCCTTTTTTTGTTAAGAAAACAAGCAGCAAAGTATAATTTTTTTTTTTTTTTAAAGAATATAATTAGAATAGAGAGTGCTAGAGTTAGAGGATCAAATACAGATGGAAAAAATTAGTTTTTAGCCGATTCTTGAAGATGGCTAGGACTCAGCTGCTCGGATTGATTTGGGCAGGTCATTCCACCAGGAGGGAATATTTAATTTAAAAGTCCGTAAAAGTGACTTTTTGCTTCTTTTGGGTGGCACAATTCTGAGTGAAAGCAAACACGTTCCGGGATTGATTCAGGGACAGATCCCGGTTAGGGGACCTAGTAACATTGCACGTTATCGCGCAACTTTTTTACCATGTGTTTTGAAGGAAGATCAACGTTCGAGACAAAAAAATATGTGCAAACTGTAATGAATCAGAGACCATTTAGTTCCTAACGTGTCATCACGGGACCTTTACGGGTTCTGTGTGAAAGCAAGCACATATTCCGGGTAATCACTGGCAGTGTGAAAGTGCAAAATCTAGCGACCCGGGAACAATTGCCAGGACACATTAGCCGTGTTTTTACCGGAATCACAGTGTGAAAGGGGCTCAAGATACTTTGAAGGATCATCTGATAGGTAAGACTCAAACCACTGGAGTCCGGTTCCTGAGATTCCTTTTGCCAGTAGGGTTGACGGGAGGATCTGGGGGTTAACTGTGTCAAAAGCAGCGGACAGATCAAGCATGGAAAATGTGGGAAAGTCGTCAGAGTTCATGCAGGACAAATGAGCGAGGAAAATGTTTTAAAAAGCATGTTAATTTTGTTATGGTACTACAGGTATGTCCTTTAAGCGGTGTAGTGATTAGCAGAGAAGAAAGAGAGGAGCGATGGATACACATTAAAGTCAGTAATACTTTTGGATCTGCACCACAACCTTTCAGCAGCTCTAAGCTTAGAACAATGTTCACGGAGAACCTCAGATAACCAAGGGACTGGAGGGGTGGTATGGGAGACAAGGGGCAAACAGTGTCTAAACAAGATGTAAAAGTGCAGCAGAAAGTATCAGTAGCACTATTAGCATCAAAAGATGATAACAGTTTAGGGGAAGGAAGTGAAGATGAAACCATAGCAGATAGCCAGGAGGGTAAGAGTGAGCGTTGGTTACGCCAAAAGATGGCATCATGTGAAGGGCTATGTGTTGTGTCAGGTAGAGGTGGGCAGATCGATACTTATATCGATAATATCGATACCAACGTTGGTATCGGTATTGATCGATACCAACGGGAAAATATCGATACTTAAGTTTCAGTTTCTCTCGTTTTGCGACCTGGCCGTGTTTGTCAAAATGCTGCTGCTGTCACAGAGCAGAGCAAGCTCTCAAGAGTGCTGCTCGTGCTCGACACTGCTCTCCGCCCCCTCTCCTGTGTTGTACCGTCACGTGACTCACCACTAGCGCTACCACCAGCAGTCAGGCGCGCGCACCGCTCAGCCGCGCATTTCTAACAGCAGTCGGTCAGAGGCAGAGAAAGAGGAGCGTTGTATGGCTGTATTTTCAGGCCGATCTACCCTTTTTGTGTTAGCTGTGAAAGGGATACTAGTTTCTATATTTAAATTTCACCTAGATGTGTACCAGACTTAATTATTTTTATTATTTTTCAATAGCTGATTCTCCAAGAGCAGTGGATATTACAAGGCGCCTATCAGAAATGATTGTGAAGGACCTGCAGCCTCTTTCCATAGTGGAAGATGTCGGCTTCAGGAATTTTGTATAAGGAGAATTTGTTTTATATTGTGAAGTAAAACTTTGTGACTTTAAGAAAAAAATACTGAAAAGAAGTGCACTAAAGAGGAGAAAATTTTTTTTTATTAACATGCTACTTGAAAAGAGAATTTGTTTTTACATTTTTTATATTTGTGAAGTAATCATTTTGTAACTTTGTTTATTTAAATAAATCAGAAGTAACCAAAAGTTGTTTCTGAACAAAAGCTTTTGTAGTACTGATTAATAACCCAAAATGCAAATCACATAAACAAATTAAAAGTCATGAAAATTAATTTAGATTTAGGTTGAAGACACATCCACCTTAATTATTAAAAAGTATCGATATTGGTATCGGTATCGGCGATACTGGCCCTGTATTTACTTGGTATCGGATCGATACCAAATCTAGCGGTATCGCACACCTCTAGTGTCAGGAGGTTGAGGTTAAGAGTGAGGAGGAAGTGTGCAGTGGTGTTACCAGTACATGATCAGTGGAGCAGTGTCGTGTGTAAACAAGGTCCATTTGTTTGCCTGATTTGTGAGTAGCAGAAGTTGGCACTCGGTTGAGATCAAAAGAGGCAAGCAGAGTGTGAAAGTCTGCAGATGGAGGTTTATCTAGGTGGATGTTGAAGTCTCCAAACGTAGCTAGAGGAGTGCCATCCTCAGGAAAGGTTGAGAGCAGCACATGTAATAGGGCTTGGGCGTCGTGACGTCATTACTTGGCGTGGCCGCCACGTTGAATGCTTCCTTTACTGCCACTCGGACTACTGCGCAGTGTTTAGACATACTCCCTCTCATCCGTGTGTCTTAATTTGATGAATTAAAAATCTATTTTAACCATTTTCAACCGTTGCTGTATTGTGGGGTGTAATAGCGCAACACATAATAGCCATGGGGAAAATAAAATGAGAATGGATTAACTTTACACCGCTTTCCTGCTTGGAGGCGTGACTACGGAGACCATAACATCTGAATATTAATTTATATAGCTTGAGTCAACATTGAAAATAAGGGAAATTTCTTGAGTTACTCATCCAAAATACGGGTAATTTCAACATTCATCTTTTTGTTGCTATCCCTCTGCTGACAGCAAAAATTTGTACTATAATAATGCTGCATTAACTAACGTTAAGCGATTTGTGAAGCTAGGTCTCACGTGACTTTAGTTACAGACTGGCGTGAAATCGTGCTCTCACAACAACAACGCTATCTTAAAAAGCCCAACATCACGCTAAGGTTGCTTTCAAGGAATCAAAACGATGCTTTGAAAACATCTGTTTCACTGGAAGGACAAGGAGTAGCAACAGGAAAACAACACAGAGACTTGACAGGTCTGATGGAGGGGCTAACGGGATATTTTACAGGAAAATACTAAAACGGGAAGACAGCGGGAAAACAGCTCAAATACGTGAGAACCCCGGAAAAACGGGAGGGTGGACAGCTACTAACTACACTTTTGAAACACATTGTTAAAACTCCATGTGTGAATGGTTGTTAGCACTAACGGTTACTGAACTAGCAGCTAGGTAACGTTAGAGCGCAGCTCACCGGATTACTGTATACTGTTTTGCCGCTGTTCCGTTTTGCAGCTCCTGAACCCATCCATTTGTGAACTGTACATGAGACTTGACTTGTAGCTTTGGAACTATTCTGAAGTGTAGGCGCTCACAAAACAAACACGGTAGCCGAAGATATCTGTAATGCAAACGTGCGGCAAAAAGTCTCCGTCGGTACTCCACTATTTGTTGAGAATTTCATATGGATCCAAACCGTTAATAGAGCCGATTTTGTCCACATACCGGTCCCTGGCATCCCTATTTAGCCTATCCCTATAAATCCCACAACCTTTTCACGATTTTGACATCTTTTTTTCTTTCTACCAACTCTGCTCTTCTCGTTCAACTGGCTGTATGTTTACATTCGCGAAGCTGGCAACATGGCCGCCACGTCCCAGAATGCAACTTGGCGCCCAAGCCCTATTCATCCAAAAAGTTACCTAATGATCCTGGGGTCGATAACAAATACAAAATGCATTTTAAGAGGGTAGGTAATAGTACAGTAACTGAATGAGATTCAAAGGAGCTGTTGACACCCACAGATGGTAAATGATTACATTTCAAATCATTAGAGATAGGCAGACCAGTACCTCCACCTCTTCCAGTCAAACTGAGAGAGTGCTGCAGGGGTGGCAGTGTCCTCTGGTTTGATCCAGGTCTCTGTCAGGGCCATTAGATTGAGCTTTGAATGACTAATAATAAATGACTTTGTTTACAGCGGACTGGCAATTCCAGAGAGCAATAGGAATAGAGAGAAGTGTATTAAAAGACATGTTAGGCAAAGTATTTAATTAATTACCCTCCTGTCATTCCAAATCTGCATGACAATCTGGAATACAAAATTAGATATTTAGCAGAATGACAGCACATTTACATACTGTAACTATCTCTACTAACATGCTGTACTATCGAAGATAATCCTCAATAAGTTTCATATTTCTCACTTCCTATGTCAATGATATTATTTATTTTCACAAACACCTGTTCCTGCCCCCAGGGCAACACCTGCGTGAAAGACCCAGACACAAACAGAGAGAACAAAAAAAAAAGTAGAGAACAAAACATGACTTTTGTTGTGTGTTGATGTTTTTTATGACAACCGAGAGTGACAGAGCTAGTTGTAACCCAGAGAGAAACAAAAAATGTTGCAAAAGTGGTTAACGGTTAGTCGGAAGTCTCTCTCTCTCTCTCTCCTCTCTCTCTCTCTCTTTTACACACAAACACACACAAACACACACATACACACACACACACACACTCACACACACACACTCTTTTTCATTGTCTTTCTCTCTCTCTTCACACACAGTTGAGAACAGAGAGGTAACAGGCAGATTGTTAACATGGTTGGTGGTGGAGGAAGGGAAGGAGGGAGGGAGGGAGAAAGCTTGGCGTCTGTCCCGCCCACTCATGCCCCCTTATAAAGCCTCATAAAGAACCTCAAGAATGGAAAAGACCCTCTAAGAGAGCTGAGCCAAACACCCTAAACAGCACTTAGAGTTGGTACGAGTCAGAAAGAGGGCGAGAGAGAAAGAGAGAAAGGATTATAGGACGCTGCATTCATGGATGAACAAGGAGGTGAGTCTATGACATCCACTCACATGAACACACACTTCACCATATTGGGTTCACGGCAGGGCAGGATGTAATTTGGAAAGGAGTGCACAAAGGAAGGAAGAAGAAAAAACAATGCAGGATCACTATAAAAACACTCAAAATTATCTGATTTTGTGGAGGTTTCTTCTGCTAAATCAACCTTTCTTAATATTAAGATTAACTTTAAAATATGGTTCTGTGGATATTGATTGTCCTTATCCATGTTTGTGTGTTAACTTTAGACAGACAGTTCAAGAACCATATGGTTTCACAATGTTTTTTAAATTACAGATCTGTTGTGCGCTGCTAAATAATGAACTAATGCAGTATTTCAAAAACATTTGCATTGTTTAAATCAGTGACATGCTCTCTATAAAAATTCCAGATAGACATCATACATTCTCAGTTAAGCCTACACGCTTTAAAGAATCCTTTGAAGCATGCAGTTTGTATTAACCTGATGAACTACCTGTCAAAAAGTTTAAAAGTTCGTGCATCGGATTTATTTACGACCTCGAAGAAACGCTATTGTAGATCAGGAACTGGTAGAAGTGTGCTCGATAATCCAGTATTGTTCGGTACATTCGGTTTAGACATGTAAACAGATTATACGAAACAATGTAAATAAAGGAAAATAAAAAAAATACAGGAATCCACTGTAGGCTATGTGATCATCAGAGGCATCGGGTTTCAGCATCTGGTGTTCATCTAACTGCTTTAGCAGCAGAAGCCTGTGAGAGTTTGTGCAGGACTGAGAGCGCCGAGGCATCGTCAAAAAGAGGAAGAGTGAGAGAAAGATTATTACATAACACCAGAGGATTTCTTCCTGAGATTGGACAGAACATCTGGTAGTAACAAAACATCCCCCAATGTAACCATGTCTAAAATGTATTTAAGTAAGTTGCAGCTGCATTATATCTGGATATATATGGAGTTGTGCATTCTTGCACGAGGCATAGAAATACTGCAATGTTTTCATTAAGAAAAATACTATTCTGTTTTCGCATGCAAAAATTAGAAAACTCATGTAATCCCTGTGCCATCTTCCTTTACCTGCAGTTAGTGCCTTGAGCAAATTAAACTTCCTGTAGCTGGCACAGCAAGGTCAGTGCAGACATTCTTCATTATTCCAGTAATGTGCACTTGAGGAAGTCCCACCCCACCCACACATGGAGTATTTTTTGGAAATCTGCATGAAGGGATTCCCTTTTATTTATAGGGCCATTTCAAGAATCTTAGTTAAATAAAACATGAATTTTCATTGGTAGTTCATGCAATCTTAGGTCCAATAAATCCTATATATTTATCCCTGCTTCAGTAACACTTTAGTAAAGAGACCAGTTAACTGCTTATTGGCATCCCAACTAATAACATATTGGCTGTTTATTACATATAAAGCACATATTCTGTATGACTATATTCTACATCCCAAACCTAATAACCAAAGTTGACCAACTATGTTACTAAATATTAATAAGTGGCAGATTAGGAGTGTACTGAGGCAAAAGTTGCAGTTAATGGTTTGTTAATAGCGAGAACTGGACCGTAAAGTGTGACCAAAATTTTTTTTTTTAAATGTAAATGTTATGTAAATACGTTTTGATGCATAGTTTTAGGACCACAGGTTTTGTGTGTGTGTGTGTCTTTTGGGTTAATGTGCATGAGCTAGCATTAATACATCCTCAAAAAATTTTATGTATGTAGTTGTAAACTAATGTAAATTTTACCAAATATGGTCTGATATTAGTTAAGCATTTACATATTTAAATTAGACTTGAAACAGGGCATATATAGGAAAATATTGCAAAATGCAAATATGCAAAATGGCTTCTTTGTACCCTCATAATGAAGTACAATGCGTGTCATCGTAAATGGCTTGTGTGAGAACAGGGCTCTGCAATCACACCTCACTAAGGTTTTGCACTACATACTGAAGGTCTGTGAGTGGAATGTAGGCTGTGTGAGTCAGACCCCAAACCACAGTCCCAAGTGCTAATTGCCAGAATGTGGTCTACTCATGACAGTATCTGAGAGAACAATTGTCATAGATAAAATGTGCACCTTATCACTTTAAAATCTATTTAGAGGAACATTATTAAATTTTTTATAATATAGTAATATAGAAATTCCTAATAAATGCATGCTGAACTTACCTCAGCTCAGCAATATGATTCCTGAGATAACTGCCCATATGATAGCTGTACCTTTACAAACATGAAATGTGTGAATCATTGTGAGATTTTCGACTGAGTAATACAAGAATCTTTACTGAAAGTTCAAGTTATCTCCAACCACAAACAACTCATCAGAAGCTGACTATCACGCACGTCCTGATTTTGCCAAGTCCGATGTGTTCCTAGGTCAACATATTTTGTTGACCCTGGAACAACATTTTACTCCAAAAATATATTCTTAACCATATCCCTACACCTAAACCTAACCTTAACCATGAGTAATCCTTAAAATCAGAGGAAATTATAGATGAATGACACTGATGTACAAGCACCAAACACTGATTTTAAGCATAAACTTCACAAAATCTATAAACTGGTTCTTCAAATCTGATTGGTTAATCACAATGTTGTTCCAGGGTCAACAACGATGTTGTCCCAGGAACATGTCTCACTTGGTAAAATCAGGTTAGGCGACTATCACCAGGTTTTAGTAGTTAAGACCAAGTCAGCTTCTGGTTATCAGTTAGTTTGCTGCCAAATAAAACAAATTCAGTCAAAGTTTCCTCTTTGAAATATAAAAATGTCCCACACGTGTATTTCAAAAATCTGATGTGTATCTTAATGAATGAATTAATTAATGAATGTATGAAGGAATTAATGAAATTAACTGTGGCATTATATCTGTTGCTGAAGCACCAGCTTTCAAATGAATGACTCTGCGATGAGCAGTTGCAAAAAACTCTTATGAACCTTTCTTGCTTAATCAAACATTTGGCATCAGACCCATCTGACTGCCAGGAAAAAGCCCATTCCATGTGTCCCTGGAGCATCTCTATAGAACGCAGTGCTTCCACTGTTGCTTTAAATAAATCAATCAAAGTCACTGGATTAGCAGTGTTGTTAACATGCTCAAACAGATTGCAAGTGTTAACTTACACAACAGTGAAGAAGGCATGCATTTAAGTGGGTGATTGTGAAGTGGAAATGAATGAGAAAACTATGATAAAACAAAAACAAAATAATTCCGGACTATTCCTAATGCAGGAACTGCAGAGCTGTGTTTGGGCTTGGCTGGTCATGTCTGAGCAAAAGAAAGATGCCACAGTAAAGGAAATATGTTCCTGGTTGTCGAAGATTAATTATAATTCTTTCACAGTTTGTCTTTCTTTGAGCTTATTGGTTGATATATTAGTTACATTGATGAATTCACTTTTGTGTGTCACTCAAAATGTTTTGTTAGTGTTAAGAGATTAAATTGTCTGTGTTCCACACAGGAAAGTCTGTTATTTTCCATATTGATTAATTTGTGATTGACATTATATTTATATACACATATTTTGGATAGATGTATTTAAATTGAAAATCTATTTAAAAAAATGTCCAATAAGTATGGTATAATGGAAGATAATATATCTCTTTAAAGATGGCATAATGGAAGATAATACATCTCTTTAAAAATATATTTATCCAAATATTTGTTAAATGTATCTGTACTTTTAAAAAATAGATACTTTTTGCAGTTTGGACCGTCTAGTCATTAGTCATTTCACAACTCACAGCTCACTTCCTCTAACCTTTAAAATTGCGCACAGCAGTTGAAATAAACATCCTTTTTCTAGTTGAACAAACATTCATTGAAGACCATCCTGAAATATATACATCACACGTGGTCACTTCAGTTCATACACTGCATTGAGAATATTACACATACAGGATGTGTAGTAATAACTCCATATAATATAGTGTCTCCTAAAACAAATAATGCATGTCAACTACGCCTTTCCTGTTAAGATGAAAACAACATTATCTTTGTTTATTTTGAAGTTCAAAGCACAGATCTAAACCACTTTCCCCAAACAATAATTCTAAAGAAGAACACTTAAGACTGAGCTTTTTTTTATTTAATTTTTTTTTTTACATATCTCTCTTTTCTAGAAGTTTAGTTGAAGACAGATTCAAATACATCTGCTGATAATCGTTCCTCTTCGCACATGTGTTTGCGCTGACAAGCCTAAGCTGACCACATGTTTCAAGGGTGTGACAAATGCTGTTCCCTCTGATGGAAAGTATGAGTGCAAATTCTCTAGACCACTAAACCTAATGCTTCTTGGATCATTTCTTGTCTTTATCAGTCTTTAAGACTGAATAAACTACATATTGTGTAACCTAATCCCATTTATCTAAAAAGGCTTCTTGGCTCTAACATAATAAAACGGTCTGATTGCTTTCAAATGGACTTTACACTATAGCAAAGAGGCAAGAAAGGCAGTTTATTTGATTATCTTTCTAAAAAAAAGCATCACAGATGAATGGGAAATGAACAATCAATGGGAAAGCATTTGTTACTGTAAATCTTGAATGACTGCAAGCTAAAAGCCTAAAGCACGTTCAAAATACTTGTCATGATGAAAATATTGTAAAATGTCATCAGTTTGAGTTTTGGATGAGGCATTATTCACGCCCTTCACTTTTGGCTGATGGTGCTGTTTGTGGGATTCACACCTGCCAGCTGAGAATTCGTTTCCAGATATTCTTTAACATTCATTTAAAGCTATCTGTGCAACACACTGAGGACATACCAAAGGGTCAAGCTTTGTCCAGTTAGCCCCTGCTAGTAGATGCAATAATTGACATATCTTGACCATTTCTCCAGGTAATTAGAATAACATTATGGCCACTCCTTTCCTGGTAAAAACTTAATTCCATTAAATAAGTGCAAAGAACTACACAAAAAGCAATTCAAATGTCTCCATCATATTTTATAACACACACACACACACACACACACAAACAGTTCACCCTTAATGCACATTATCACGTCTGTCATGTTGGCCCTCGAGGAGCCTGATTGCAGCCTCTGGCCTAATTATGCATGTTCCTCATTTTCTCCAACATCTCAGTTGTTTAAAAGATTATGGCAATTTTTTAAGTCTGATTTTATATTATTATAGCAAATGTTCTGCAAGCTCATAAGTAAAATTTAAAATCACTAAACCATCTTATACACTACCTCCAGATACTACAGAACTCCTTGAGCAATATGCATATTAACAATCATTGTCTTTGTAATATAATCCATATTTAAAGGAGGGATAGACTTTCATTCTTTCATTTTCTGAAAGGCAAGCTACCGTCAAACACAAAACATCCTGAAGACATACCTTCCTGACACCTTTGATAACACGCTTTCTCGCAAATGTAATTATCATGTTACTTAAATGTATCTTTTATAAAATTAAAATAATAATAAAAATGTTATTTTACATTTAGTTTTAAAATCTTAAAATAAAAAAATGATGGAGAATAGAATTTCTTCCGTCATTGTTTGAAAGAAAAGCTACTGTCTATGTGGACACCCCTGATATCCTGCCTTCTCACGATTGTGTTGCAAGAAACGCTTTCAGAGTTCACTATGTAGGGTGTGAAGTGGCATGTACCATTATTTACCATGTTTCAAGAGTGTCACATTGACTTGGATTACCTCATACAAGCTTACTCAGGCACCTAGGGCATGTTAGCGCAGGTGAGGGTAACAGAGAAGACATTAAACCTGAAGTAACATGCTTAGTCATGGATTTGGACTACAGTGACTCTTCAGGCTGATAAGACTAATAAACTCTGTCAGTGAGATACTATGTTTTCAAAGGATTTAGTAGATGATGACAGTGTCTCAACTTTGGCTGATCTATGCAGAAATCTAGAGGAACACCCCAGGTAGACAGAAAATCTGTTTACTTGGCAGCATGAGTGTGCATTGACGTCTCTGTGGTGTTCCAGTCAATAAAAGATTCACAGCTGAGACATGTAGGTTGCTATGTAAACATCCTTTGAAAGAAGGTCATTTCACAAAGAAAGCTTTTTTTGAGTTTCCCTTTACTCAAGAGGAAACGCAACTTTGTTTCATAATGAAGACTGGTTAAGTAAAGCAAGAGACATGCCACTGATCCTGGAGATAGTTTTTTAGAGAGCGCTGTACAACCTTTTTAGGTTATGAGTTAGATTCTCTAAACATTAGGCCACGACTTTCCCATTTTGCTATTTTTTTCTTTTCATTTTGTCACTGGTATGAAGCATTCCTATGGATTATGGACTCAATTTGCCTTGTTTCTTTGTACAGCTGTTCTCCTTAAACACTGTCTTGATCTGTGCATTGTGCAATATGACATGTAACAAATGTTTAGATTTAAATCTGCTTAGTCTGCTCAGTCTTTACATAAAAAGACCAGCGAGGACTGGATATTTTCATGTTATATCCTATATCTTTCATCTTACATCTTATATCCTTTTCATCTCATATCCTCATAGTATATCTTATGTCTCCATTTTGATGTGGGTTTGGATATTTAGCACGATCTCTTGTTGTTTAAACACTTGGCAGTGTTCCCTTGTAAATACCATTGTATTATAGCTTTAATATACAACAGACAGAAACAGGTAAAAGACCTTCACTTGTATTCAAGAGTTTGTGGTCAGTAATTAATCTTTTTATTCAGCAAGGTCGCATTCAGTACGTGCATTGTAACAAAGGATTTTAAATAAAAGCTGCTCTTTTCAACTTTCTATTGATCACAGAATCTGAAAAAAAATATTTGTTTCCACGAACAAACAATAAGCAGCACAACTGTTTTCAGCCTTGCATATTAGAATAATTTCTGAAGGATTGTGTGACACTGAAGATTTGAGTAATGGCTATATATTTCAGCTTTGTCATCACATGAATAAATTACATTTTAAAATATATTACAATACAAAATGTTTTTGATCAAATGAAATATAAGTGAATATAAGAGAATATAAGAGACTTAAAAAAATTGAAAAACATTTTGAATAATCTTATCTTAAAACCCTCTTATATAACAGAGTGTTTTCATTGTGTCCAGGTTAAACTGCAAATTATCCAAAAGTTATGAACTTCTTCAATTCAGGGAAGGAAACCAAGGAACCTTAAATAACATATGGATAACAAATAGACTGAGACTGATCACCTCAAGTCATCTAAAGACTATTAAGGACCCTGATGCAGCAAGTAAAATATTTGGATGGAATAATGTCTTACAAGGACAACAGACAAAGTTGTCCGAAGAAAGTATCTTCCGTATGTGTCAAAAGAATAATAGTCTGTGTTCATTCAATCACCCCCATGTTTTTCCAAACCTGCATGACCTTCTTCTACAGAACACATAAGGGAACTCATGGCTGTAGCCAGGCTTGAAAAATTTGTATTGTTCGGGAGTGTGTGTTGGTGTTAAAGAATTGTGCTATAATAACTCAAATACATCTCATTATATACACTTTAAACTTTTAAATGAGACAGACATGAAAGTGAGTGAGTGTCCTGACATACAGCCAAGTATTGTGAGCCATACCCAGAATTCGTGCAGACATGTAAGTGTTCGTGAAAGATGTTTTCTTTGTTTTGTAGGGATGATCATTTTTAAATCATATTGCATCAAAGTGTGTTAATAATCTATAGTAAAATATAGTTTTTATTAATGACCATTGTTCTGATAACGTTGTCTAGTGTTCTTATGAATGTTTATGGCATTATTTGTGAAAATGTAACTACTGAATGAATTACATAGCATAGACTTCTTCATGGCTGGTGTGTAACCTACTTGTTCTACAGATCTTTACTAGTGTTAAATGCTACTGTTTTTGACCACTTCTCTGACAGATAATATCAGGATGTTTTTGCGTTTCCTTTATCAGATGTACTATGCTTTCAGCAATAACCTGTGCATGTCGACGATGCAGTATTGCCACCAGACATCGTTATAAAAACAGCCAAAAAAAACAAACTAACAATAGGTCTAAAAATAAACAGTAATGATTTAAACATTTTTGCAAATAAGATAAGATAAATATATTGCTGACCCCAAACTGCAATTTCAAACTGTACTTACTTAGTTTTAAATTTAAAACTAAAAAGTTTTATTATTAATACTATTTATTATAGCATTAACTGATGTAAAACTAGAATGCTGGATTTTTATGAAAGATCCAGAAAAATCCCTTTTCCCATCAAATGGAATGGGGAATTGGGGCTGTCAAGCAATAAAATTACATATAACTGTCATAAAGGTTTCCAAATATCTCATGCTTTTGAGAAACAGAAAATAATTTCTGTCATTTTATTTATTGCTTTGTGAGAACAGCTGCTATTTGTTCTGGAAAATAACATCTGCATGCCTTAAATTCAGTGCATGTTAAATTTAAAAGCGAGTTCATTTCTATACCTCATTTCTGATATATGTGTTTAACTCCTGCATGAACTGGACACATCTTTCATCCATTGTGTCCTCTAATGAAGACTTTTTAATGAAAGAAAAAAATTTAATTCTGAGAAATAAAATGTAAATATTGCATTAAGATGCAGTTTATAGTCTTCAGACCAGAACACTTGAATGCCAAAGACAAAAGCTTCAGTACCAGAGGCTGATCAGTATGCAGCTCACACATGGTTTCCAAAGTGGTGCAGTCCCCAAACGGGTGCACAAGGGAACTCTTCTCCCGCCCGCCTGTAACGTCACTTGGAGCCTGGCTCCACTTGCACAAAGGGTGTTTCCCCAAAATAACACGAAATCACTTGTGCCAAGCAAAGCCAGAACTATGCACACATGTGTGATTGATCGTTACTTAAACAAATCCAAAGTAACTAACTCACAAGACTAGGCTGTAATTCAGCGGGCAGGAATCAATTACAGTAATAATATGTTAAATGGGACTTAACAACATTAACTGAAAAAAAAAAAAACAGTTTTTTCCAGTAAGAGAAGCCAGCGCATGTCCTGATGGGTTGGTAAAAAGCGCAGTGAGGCGCGTTGATTTAAATGTTTCATTGCTGCATATACAGTACTGCTTTACTTACATTAAACTTAATGAAATGTGGCTTGCTTGAGCTTGCAAGAACTAGAAGTAAACTCGATATAAGGGAGATGTGTAATGTGTATGTCTTCTTTACATGTCATAAACACTCAATAATTTCCATATGCTACAAAATAAGGTAGAAAACTAACAATACGTAGAAATATAAATTAGTGAATCACACATAATGCTTGACAAGAGCTGAAATACTAACTGAAAACATTATTTTATTTCTTGTGGTAATCAGATTTACTTGTTCAAATGGATTATGGTAACCCATTATACCCTTATTTTTTTATTTAAAAAAAATATATATTTCAAAAGAGTAGCCTAAATATGCTGGAGAAATTTGTAGAAAGTTTGTGTTAATGTTATATAACATACAGATTTATATTTGACCAGTTCTGTAATTTAATATCAATTGCATGATCAAAAAGTAAATTATTATTATCATTATTTTAATGTGTGAACTTCAGGAGTGTGGTGGTCCTGTTTGATAATGATTTTTTTGATTGGTCGAACTAAAGGTGTTACATCTCACCCATCACTGCACTGGTGTACAATGTTGAGTATGAATTAGATTAACAAACCATCAATTCACGAGTTCACCCTTACATCTAATCTGAAGGCGAATAGTAGGCATATTTTGGCGCGCTGTCCTGGGGGAGGGGTCAGGGCCCGGAGCATAGCCCGAACCCAAATAACTCCCCCTATCCCTAATTTGGGATAAATAGATTAGAAGTGAGGAGTTGGGGTGGAGGAGGGATGCCGAAAAACTGTTGTGGGACAGGAGGTAGGAAGACTGGATATATATATGCTTGTGTGCTAGTTAAGATGATTAGCTAAACGAGATGCACCTGTGCCAAATTGGATGATTATCTGATCGTGCTCCTCCCGAACTTTCTTAATAAAACCACATAATGAGAGCATCTCAATTGTTCCATAAACACGCATTCATAAAACACATAATAAAGCATTTTAAAATAATTTTATACTAAAAATGATTTAATCAGTGACCCTGAACACAAAATTCACATTATTTCACAGGAAGAATGTTCCCTTTAACCACAAGTATTCTTATAAATTCTAATTATACTTATAAAATTAAGCCGAAATTGTCCAATCCATAAATCCATCCATTCTCCAGGCAGCATTTCCAACAGGGACGTGGGAATGCCAGAGCCTATCCCAGCATCTGTGACCACAGAAAACAAAAACTGGATATTTTCCTAAACTCTGAGATATTCACTAAAGTGAAAATTCTCATGATCTGTAAAAATTCTACATCAGACCTGAACACACGAAAGGCCTCTGGCTTTATTGTGGACACCATGGGGAGACAGCTGTAATGCCCAGCAGAATACACCGTGCCATCATGCTTTCAAACTCTGTTTGTTTTTCCGTTAAACTGACATTACATGTTAGTGTCTACTAAATATTTTTTAAACCACAAAAAGCCTCACCACAAGGCAAACAATAGCTAGAATTTGCTTCACAATTATTATTTAGTCTAGTTTAGAGATAACAAACACATGGATTCAGTTTACAGTTTGCATTGAATCCAAACACTCTGTACTGTTGTTAATAATTTAAAATGCTATATTGTTATGGAATATGGAAAGTACATACAGTATATGCTTACACTAGAAACAAAAAGTACAGAAGCATTTAAAAATAGTGCAAGTTTTCAACCTGCTTTCTTTATTTTCTCTTTTTAAAACAAAAGGTAAGAACTCGTGGAACAGGCCAGTGGCCATCTTTCTGGCTGCTATCGCTGCGGTGATCATCATCATGGTGGCCATTTCTGTCGTCCAGAACAAGCCTTTACACCAGAAATACAAAGTATGACTAACATTTTAAGTGAACCAGTTATTGTTATACACTAGATTTGTACAGATTTCACTGATGCAATGGTCCTTGTGCACTTGACAGTATGGAATAGTTCTGGATGCAGGCTCCTCCCACACTTCTGTGTTCATCTATGAATGGCCAGCCGAGAAGGAGAACAACACTGGCATGGTACGACAGAAACACACCTGTAACGTGAAAGGTACGTAATCCCTAATTTGCAGAGAGAAATACTTATAGTTACATGTTTTGGATAGTGTTTTTCCTTGTCCTTTTTTCAGTATGCTAAAGGAATTGTCCACTCAAAATATATAATTATAATCTTTTCTCACTCCTCCATGTATTTAAAATCGAACTTTCCTTCTCTATGGAAGCAAAGCTGCTGTTTTCCATATAGTGACCGCAACTGTCAAGCATGATTTCCATTAAATAAAGAGCTACTGTATGGCTTCAGGGGACTTTAAATGTAGATAATGAAATGTAAGTCATATGGACTACTATTATGATACCTCAGCTCAGACATTCAGATAAAACATAAGAAAGAAAGTAAATCATGACAGACATGTAACTTTTGGGTGAACCCTCTATCCAAAAGTTATGTAAACATACCACATTATTTCCAACAGCATTTACATACTGAAAAAAAGCCTTTAGGCAATAATCTTGAAAAACTTTTTTCTGTTTTTATTACTGCCCTGTAGGCAAAGGCATTTCCAGTTACTCTGCTAATCCACAGGGGGCTGGTGCATCCCTGTATGAGTGCATGGAGGAAGCCAAGCAGAAAATACCAGCACACAGACACCCCGAAACCCCTGTGTACCTGGGAGCCACAGCAGGCATGAGACTGCTCAGGTAATCAATTCTCAATATTCTCATTTCACAAGAATCAAATAGTGAGTATAGAGTGGCCAAGAATAATTTAGAATATAACTCACCTGTCAAAAGTGTGGAATAAGATTTATCAAAATGGTTTTGAAAGAGGTCTCTTATGCTCACATATTGCGAAATATATCAATTTTAAAATAACTATTTTAAAATATTTTAAAACATAATTTATTCCTGTGATGGCAAACTGATTTTTCAGCTTTCATTCTAATATGCTCATTTGATTTTCATTATTTTAATCAATTATTACTGGTGCTCAACTATTAATTATAGTTCTTATTATCAGTGTTAAACATATTGTCAGCATGAATAATGATAAGAAACTTTTCTTGTGCACCAAAGTGTTACTCTCAACTAAGCTAGTGTAACATCACAGGAATAAATAACAACTGGTAGAAAAAAAATTTATTTGAAACTGTAATATAATTTCACAGTGTTTTAAATTAAATAAAAAACATTTAAATCCAACTAAACTAACTTTAAAAAATTGTTTTAAACTGTTTAAGTGGTAAGGCTGTTTAAGGTAACAATCTAATTGTTGAGTGGTAAAAGCTAATCATATTTTATTTTCTTTAAGGATGGAGGATGAAAAAGCTTCAGATAAGGTACTGGCCTCAGTAGCACAATCACTGAAGAGCTACCCCTTCTCCTATCGGGGAGCTCGTATCATCTCAGGCCAAGAAGAGGGAGCTTTCGGATGGATTACAGTCAATTACCTGAGCGAAAACTTGAGAAAGGTATGGTGCTTTTTAACCAGATTTAGCAATGTTTCACATTTTTAATTTTGATTTATAATTTTTTACCTAAAGTCCTTTTTTAAAGAACTGCAGTGCTGAATATATACAGTGTATACTTTATATCTAGTATAAGAATGATTATTGAAAGAGTTTCAGTGTGAAAAGGCCAATTGTCAGATGTGTTTATCATGCAGCCCACAGGGACGCTTGGAGCTCTGGACCTTGGTGGAGCGTCTACTCAGATAACCTTCGTACCTCAACAGAATATTGAATCAAAAGACAATTCTATTGACTTCAGGCTGTACGGAAACGATTATCACCTGTACACCCACAGCTTTCTCTGTTACGGGAAGGACCAAGCTCTCAAGATTTCTATGAGCAAGATATTAGAGTCAGCAGATAAAGCTTCAAAGGTATGCTTGTCATTGCAGTTGACGCTGTACAGACCAGGACTCTATGGAAATTTATACTTATTCTTTACAATAAAGTGGTGCATTGAAGCAATATTGCACTGACAAAAAACTGTGCCGTTTCCACTACTAGTAAATATCACAAATAATTACAAAGAATAAGCAAGTAACACTAAATTAAATGTGTAAATTTAAAGTAGAAAGACTGTAATACTATAATTCTTTGTAAATCCTATTCCTATAATCAGTTTCTTTTTATTTACAACTTTTTGCCTTGTGTGTATAGTAGAATATTAATGCATTTACTACACACACTTTATGAGGCATACTTTTCAAAGCAAATAAAATATTATTATGGCTGTCATTGTTCAATTTGACAAGACATTCTTTGTTAGGAACAAGCTTCTTGTAGCTTTGATTAAATTTAACTATTGTATTTTTATTTAATGCATGTCTAAAGATATAGACCACACTTGACACTTATGCAATTGTATCTTATATTTTTAAATGTTTTTTTCCTCCCTAAGACAGACCCCATTGAGTTAAGAGATCCTTGCTTTCACCCTGGATATAACGACAGCAAGACAGTTTCAAGTTTCTTCAATTCACCCTGTGTGAAAGAAGCGAAACCGGCAAATGAAAACTTCGTCCATGTGGGGCTTGGGAATTGGTCTCAGTGCCAACAATCAATCAGAAAGATTTTTAATACAGGCAATTGTCTTTACACAAGATGCTCTTTTAATGGTGTTTTCCAGCCTTCTGTCTATGGAGATTTTGGGGTAAGAAACGATGTACACAGTTTATTTGAAACATTTTAAATGGCTGGTTGTAAGTCATAACTAGTGCTAATAAGTATGCCATTTGACTCTCTAGGCCTTTTCAGCTTTCTTCTTTGTGATGGACTTTTTAAATCTGACAAGTGGTACTTTAACCACTACAAAGAAGAAGCTAGAAGCGTACTGTTCTACACCATGGGACCAGGTCAAATGCTTTATTAACTCTCTCTGAAGGATGTTCAGAATGGTTGCATTTTTGTTGGAATATGATGTCTAAATTATCTTTTTTGTTGTTTTTGTTTTGCTTTTGTAGATTGTTAAAAATCATCCCCAAGTATATAAGAAGTACCTTTCAGAATACTGCTTCTCAGCAACCTACATTCTCACCCTTCTGGAAGACGGATACAATTTCACCTCCGACAACTGGAAAGACATCAGGTTCATTAAGAAGGTAAGTATGATGTTATTAAAAAACGTTACATTATTCCTCATTAAAAGTATTCAGACAGGTAAGATGTTAGATTTTATGTAGGTTAAAAATAGAGTGATAAAACAATATATATATTGTTCAAAATGAAGTATTGAGAAACTTTTATTTTGGGGCCAGTGAATATGGAAACTGATTGAGATTATTGTGTCAACTGCTGCAGATAGGAGACAGTGATGCAGGCTGGACATTAGGTTACATGCTTAACCTGACCAACATGATCCCCGCTGAAGCTCCAGACACGCCGCTGATGCCTTATGAGGGATATGTCACATTTATTATCCTCTTCTTACTTCTGATACTTTTTCTTCTTGTTCTGGTCTATTTCTATTTCCATCGGTCCACTAGAACAGCTCAGAAAGACATAATTTAAATATGGATATTATTCTTTGGTCTCTGTATATTGAATGTTTGTGTCTGCAGAACAAAATGTCAGTAAATCCAAAAAAGTTTTACATTTCAAATAAATTGGAAATCATACCTCATGTGAAGGATAAACAGGTTTTTGGAGAGAGATGGGTTACAGGTTCCACTGCAGCTGAAGGGACTTCAGACTCTTTTCCAATTCTTCTGTGTTTTTGTGACCACTCAAAGTCTTCTTTAAAAGTCATGAGTACAGGTTTTAGCTTTTGGGAGGCTGGGTTAAAGCTTCCTTAAAAGAAAAAGTGCACTGAGACTCAATATATCATGTGCTTTTAAGTCTTTAATTAACCTTGCCATTTTATGTATAGAAAAGCACATCTTCTTGATGCCAGTATCTTTATTTTTAATTTTTTACTTATTATAAAGAATGTCTGTGAGAGTCAAAATATTCTTCTTTTTTTTTACATTATGGACATATGAAAATCACTGGATATCACTGTATAAAAAGAGCTTTCAGCAATTCAGCATAGCACATTTATTAATAAATTGCTAAATGAAAGTCTGTCATTGCATGCTTTTTTCTTGTTTTGTATTGCAATAATTTTTTAGTAACAAGAGAGTTGAAATAATCATTAAGTAAGTGAAATAATCATTTTTCCTAAAAAAAAACATTCTGTATATGAAATCCCTATGGCTCTGAATTGATGTGTAAAATTATGTGAAATTGTTTTTATATATTTAAACAAAACCTGTAGCAAATTTCTATTAAAATTAGAAATGGCTGATTGTGTATGTTTTATTTATAAATGCATGGCTATTTGAAAGAAGAATGCTCACCAATTTATTTGATTAAAAATACACTAAAAAGAGTAATCATATGGAATAGTATTATCATTTTAAAATGTTTTTGAAATGTAATTTATTTTTCTGATAGCACAACTGAATTCTCAGCAGCCATTATGTCTCATGATCCTTCAGAAATCATAAAATATGCTGATTTATTGCAAGTAACATTTCAACATTTCAAAAATGCAAACTGTTGTGCTGCATAACATTTTTGTGCATACTTTCAGCGTTCTTTGATTAGAAAGTTCAGAATAACAGAATTTATTTTATAATTTATGTAATGTGTCCCTGGTGATTAATAGCTTTTATTTTTAAAATGGTAATTTTTTTAATGTGAGTGTTTGTATCCATCCATCCATCCATCCATCCATCCATGTTTCTAGCTATATTAAGGAATGCGACAATATGCATAGGATATACATTCATTATTTATTATTGCTATTAAGAAGTAACAAATATCCTTACAAAGGATTACATTTAAGCCTTAATTCCACAGGAATATATGAACCAAGTATTGCCACTGAAAGAGATATAATGCTAGATATTATTCTGAGGAATCTGTGGGTTTAGCCTTTCTTTCAGATTATATAAGGCCATAACACTGTCAAAAATGCAGAGTATAGAGAACCAGTATGAGATTACAGTTCATATCAGAAGTATTATGTTATGCTGAAGAGTGTGACAATGTGTCAGCAGTGGGGATACTGGCAATAGCCTATACAAAGGTACTTCATTCAACACACGAAGCTACAATGAAATATACAAATCTACACATTTCCACCACTCTCACACAGTGGCACTTTAAAATGAATCAAAAGCGTGCTCATAATTAACTCAATAACTGTGTAACAGGTGAACCAATTGAATCCTAAAGCTCTGCATAGAATTATCTTCCGATCTTTAGTACCCTCCTTTACAGATCTCTAACAACTTTCATCCATCTAATCAATCAGTAATGATGTGCAGTACATCGAAATTGCCTCATAAATGAGGAAGACAGTCATTTGGTGCCTGTTGGGAGCTTTTGCAATGAATAAAATGCAGAGTCAGTGGATACTGGGAGTAGTTTTGGAGTTGCAGTTCTTGGCCTCTCTCGGCCTGATGTGAAGCGTCTCTGAGTGTTTGTCTCTGACGCTCTCTTGTGGTTCTTCTCGGTTGTACAGCATTGATCGTAACTGTGGCAGACTCTGGTCCCAGTCCTCAGGCAGTAAGAGCAAAAGGAAGCCCAAACAAATGATGGACACCGCAATGATGCGTACACTGTTGAGCTGGATCTCACACATGTAGCGATCTATGACTGGAGTATGAAAGATGTTCAACGTGTTGAAACACCAAGATGCTAATGTAATCAGGGCTATTTGGAACATATGAAATCTGTGATATTTACACTACATTTTTTTATATAGTTTAATACTTAATACTCAGCAAGGATGCATTAAATTGATCAAAAGTGACAACATTTATAATGTTGTAAAAAATATATTTCAAATAAATTCTAATTTATTAGAAAATAGGTTTGTTGGTTTCCACAAAAATATGAGACAGCACAACAGGTTTCTGCACTGTTAATAAGAAGAAATGTTTCATGAGCACTAAATTAGCATATTATAATGATTTTTTTACAGGTCATGTGACACTGAAGACTTGAGTTATGGCTGTAGATTCGAGATCAAAGGAATAAATTATTTTTAATGGTTATCTTAATTGTTAAGAAAATATGAATATTTATACTAATATGAGTAATTAACTGCACTAATATTACTGTTTTTGTATTTATTTGTATTTTGCTATTTGCTGTTTACTGTATTTTTTGATCAAATAAATGCAGCCTTGGTGTGCATAGGAGACATCTCTCATATTACTGAACCCAGACTTGAACAGTAGTTTATATTATGGGGTAAAGGAGTAAAATAATGATTTAAAAAGTCTTTAAGTCAGAAATAATTTATTCCTCCTCATGTTGTTCCAGACCTGTATGGCTTGCTTTCTTCCGTGAAACACAAAAGGAAATGTTTAACAGGATGCTGATGCTGACTTTTTTTTATACAATGGAAATAAATGGTGATCAAGGGCTGTCAAACTCCAAGAATAACACCCACACCCAACATTGACGACCCCTGGTCAACAATTACAGTCAATGTAAAGAAAAGTTAACATAATGCCTAACATCACCTTCTGTGGATTACAGAAGAAAGGCTCATTTCTAACAACATGAATCTTTACAAAAAAACAACTGGCTCTATTATGACTCACCAGCATTGAGAGGCACACTGAGGACGACGCCAAGAGAAATCAGAGTCGGAAGTGTTATCAGAACACCAAAATTCAAGAGGAAGTTGAACACTAAAGGAGCAGCCAAAGAAAAGAGTCAGAAGTGAAACATATTAACGGTGGATTTGTTTCTTACAAACACACAGCTTTTCACTTCAGGAGACGTTAACTGCTAGACTGGAGTCGTGTGGATCACTTGTGGATTATTGTGATATTTTACCAGTTGCTTGAACTCTCATTCTCATGGCACACATTCAATCTGTGTAGATAAGAGAAGTTTGTGTCTGTGTATTTGTGTCCATCCTCTTACCCAGCAGAAGAGCGGACATGCCACAGATGCTTGGCCATGGCAAATCTCGAGGTGAAACAAAGTCCTCAGCCCCCATGAGAAGCAGGATCAAAGGAACAGCGCTAATGAAGACCAAATTTGCTCCACCGAGGACAGTAAGATACACAGCTGCTTCACCCAGTTTTGCACTACCCAGAACAAGCTTGAACAGAACCTGAAGAAATATATTTACACTTATGGATTTCTCTACAGCAAAAGAGAGTATTAAATAATTACATGTTCATTTTAAACATTTCTGAAATAGCAGGTCATTGGTGTATGACAGTCTAAAATGTGTTTGTTGTGCTTTGAAATCCCATCTTACTTTGTATATAGCTGCTGTTGATGCAGAACCAACCACGAGGGAGATGCCTATCACAGAATAGCTGTGGAAACCATCGGCATATGTCATCATAACAATGCCCCCAATGGCTAAGATGGCTGCCACAATCTGTGATTAGATAGAGCAAAGTACATTATGATAAAAAAGTAAAAATCCATTATAGACTTATTTGCAACTAAGCATAATTAAAGCTTTTTATAGATCAATATATATATATATATATATCAAAGACTCACCCGCACTCCCATAAAGCGATCCCGCAGGACTATCCAGGATATTAGGAAGGCAAAGGCACGACTACAGCAGAAAAGGGCACAGGCATCAGTGGCAGGGATTCTGCGAAGGCCTTGCAGGTACAGGTAGCTGGTGAGAGTCCACAGCACTCCAAAAGGAGCTACGCGAGAGAGCAGCATCCTCAGTGACAGCACGTCATCTCCCAGGAACTGACAGCACTCTCTGTCGTGAATCCACACACATGCAAATAATGTATCACACTGTAATTTATCATACCCGCATTTCCAATACACATTTATGTAACAGAGTGCAAAATGTTTAGATTCTATTGATATTAAAGATGTTTGATCTAAAGTCTAGTTCTTAATTTTCTAAATAATTAAATATTCAAGTCAATAATCAAGTCTTATGCAAAATTATTTTGTAGATGCATATCTATAAATGAATCTCTTTACAGTATAAAACTTATATTTTGATAGATTTTTTTGACATTGGAGTGAAAAACAAAACAAAAACAAATGTCTAACACCACCATCTAAAGGTTTAGGTTCAGTAAGCTAAAAAAGAGAAAATAAATAATAATAAAAAAAGAAAAATTATAATTTTATACAGCAAGGACACGATAAACTGATTTAAACAGAGTATAGACATTTGCAGTATAAAGTAAACTAGTTCTTTTGAAAATGATTATTTACATACACAAATATGTTGTGTTATGGTGTTTGGCTTAGCGTCTTAGCATCTGATAAATGACAAATAAATATATATATATATATATATATATATATATATATATATATATATATATATATATATATATATATATATATATATATATATAAACATTTTTTTTCCAAAATTAGCAAAAAATTTTGTATCCTTGTAATTGAAATGATGACTGCAATAAAATGTGCACATTGAAACATGGAACTTATGAAGTAAATAGGTTTTGATTTTATGATGATTCTACAAAGCAGACCAAGTAACTAGATGAACATTACAAGACCAGCTATCCAATTAGGGAAACCCAGCTTTCATTAAATTACACTGACTTACAAAATTCCTGCTCAGTTAAACTTTAAAAATATTTTGTGCTGAACTCACAAAAGGCGAAAAAATGCCATGGGACATTGTTAATGAAATTAGGTTAGTGTCAAGTCCTCTAAGCAGCCTAGCCCCAAGAACCTGCAAAGTCAACAAAAGGTGTTTGCATAAAACCGAACTATTACACAGTGCAAAAATTTTTGCAAAGAGTTCTCATTTTGAAATGCGGTGAAGTTTCATAGGTCACACTGTCAGATCTCCTTGCATGAAATGAAACACAACCCGTCTCACCTGAAGCGCTGTCTGGGAGTCTGTCTGTCCTTGCAACAGCACAGGTGACCCAGGTAGTAAAGAGGGAAGATGGCACAGTTCCAGGAAGTGGAGAACCAAGTGAGGGTGAATGGGACATTCAAGCGTCCGACAGTTATTTTGGCCAACTGAGTGCAGCCTGTCCAAGAAACGCAGATGCAGATCACGACAGCGACACCCCACAGTGCCCTGCGCATGTGGACTGCAGTCATATACATACAGCAGCAAAGTCTCTGCAGTCTGTTCCCACAATCTGATTTGACTGTATCTGAGGCAGAATGGCCATCTATCTTCACTTCCACCTTCTCGCTGTTGGGCTGGTCCTCCCCTTCAGATACAGACAATATAATTGCATAATACAAAGCCATAAGTAGAGCCATCGGCATTTAATCACATCAACCCCTCATTTTTTAGCAATAAATTTCCATGCAGAACATACAGGTGAAATTTGAATAACAAAAATGACACTGACAAATCTGAAATGCAGTACATAAGAGATACGTAATAATATAATTTCAGTACTGTAACTTTAGCAGGACAACTCACAGGAAGCACCTTTGTAATGTTGAAAACATCTGAAATTCAAACAATGCTCTGGAGTCAGTAGACATTAAGCACTTTTTTAGGGCATTGTTTTTTTTATGATAATAAAGTATGTAATTATAGATGCACTATTATTTAAAATGTTGTGGTCGGTAAGAATATGTTAATGTTTATAAAAGAAGTCTCTTACTGTATGTAAAATATAGTTACAACTGTGAGATATATATATGTATATGTATATGTATATATATATATATATATATATATATATATATATATATATATATATATATATATATATATATATATGTATGTATATATATATATATATATATATATATATATATATATATATATATATATACATATACATATACATATATATATACAGTAATATACTTCTTTCAAAAACATTAACAAATTCTATATGTTCTTTTTATTTTATTTAATAAAAATTTAAAAATATATATATTCTTTTTTTATTTTATTTTTTAAGAAATACAGTCAAAGTGTTATTAGGGTGGAAACAGACATCTATATTTGTGGCATAATGTCAGTCATCACAGACCAGATTTCTGACTTGTCCTTACACTTTTTTTGAAGTAAGACATAGTTATACAACATTATCAAGCAAGATACAATAACATTAGTTTGCATGAAGCAATACGCAAGATATATGTAGAGTGTATTGCTGTCCATGGTACTGAAGATGCAACGTAGTTTTCCCTGCTATATATATATATGCATTAATTTGATTACAAATATTCTAATTTCCCTTTTGTATACCATACTTTTGCCCCTTATGGCCTGTAAGAGGACATTTAGCATGTAATGTCAAGAACCTGCCTGATCTGAAGGACAGAACTGTCAGTGCAAAAATGACAAGGAGGCAGACAGACTGTTCCCTAGAAGCAGTCAGTCAACAGAACAAGTGTCTCATAATCATAGTCACACCACTGACCAAAGTTTGGGAAAGTTAATAATGTGATCTGTGTGCCAGCTCAGTGCTGCAAACATCTATCAAGCTATCAGTTTGAAGGTGATGGTGAAGTAGTTAAAGAATTGACTTTTAAATTCAACCCTATACAGTGACAATATGTGAAATAAAACCATACTGACCTGCCCAATTACAATTGTGAAATGAAAATGTATGGGCTAAATGGATTGCACAAATCAATCAAATCCATTTATTTGGCATTTATGGGCAGGTTCAATGAACATCCATCTGACTATCTCTCCATCGACTGCTGTATGATGTTAAACAGCAATGTCAAACCATTGATTTTATTGCACACAAGTGCCAGAGCTGGAGGAATTATTTTCTCACTATTACATTACATAAAGATGCTCTGTTGCATCATCTGAACTCCAACATTGAGAATGGATGATCTACTTACTTCAAATGCTCTAAACAAAAGTCTCAGAATTTTTACTTTACTACTAAGCATTATTTTGGAACAATCTGTTAATACCGAATATTTGTATCTGTTGCAACTGCATTCACAGAAGACTTTTTACTTCATTACAATTTCATGTAGACTAGTATAACATCGGTAAAGTATATGTTATACTGTCACTATGTCATCTTTCCTCATCAATATAAAAATAAAATCAGATTTTTTTTCTTAATCCCAATGTGACTAACTAAATTTAATTTATGCATGAGAGTGCACACAAATCTTATGCTATGATGCAGTCAGTGGAGGAATGGAAATGAGAAATGAGAGAGACCTCATCTGCCCCTGATGACTCAGCAAAAAACTGGGCTCTGACTCAGTTACCTTCTCATGCATAGTAGAATAACTGACAGAGCTGCAAGTCGTAATTCAGGCTACTGTGCTCAGCTCAAATACAACAATAGATACATCAGGGGTCCCATTTGCTAAACGGATATCTTTATCTTATTTTTTTTACTAAAAGGTATCATAATTTTTTTTCCTGTGTAAAGTATTTACATATAGAAATAACTGAAGGGGCTCTTTGTTTACAATGATTTGAAGTTTACATGATCTGACTCAGCTGTTTGTCAAATGGGTGATAGATTTTGTCGGCTATGCCAGTGTCAACAGTATTTTACAAAGAAATATTTGTGCGTGGGGTTGCAGAGGAGCTCAAATTGATGCAGGGGTGTGAAGGTGGTCTTTGATGGATGTGTACATTATAAAGCATAGATTTTCCGCTCAAATATAAAAAAATAAATAAATAACAAATAAAAAAGATCAAAGAATGTATAGATGGGACTAGCAACTTTGATGAAAAGCAAGAAGAAACAATCCTTGCTGTAAGATTTAAGCCACATTTAAATTTTTAATGAAGGAGTTAATCAGATTTTTTCAAGTGTCAAGCAATGCAAAGTACATCTAAGCATCAGACTTACATATGCATGTAAAAGTTAAATAATGCAATATAATGAAATTCATGTAATACTATTTTATTTCTATATACTGTAGTATAATTTAAAAGTGAAAAGTATATCTTAAAATATCATCATTCCGTCACCCTTACTAACCTGTCTACATTTCTTTCTTCTATGGAACACAAGAGAAGATATTTTGAGGAATTTTCATGATCTGGTTACCAAACATTCTTCAATTTATTTTTATGTTTCAAACATGAACATCATACCAGTAAGTTGAGGTGAGTGAACCATGAAATAATTTCCATTTTTGGTTGGATCCCTTTAAGGGGAAAGAACCATATGGGCACCCTTTTAGTTCTATGCCCTAAACTACTTTACTCCTAAACTATTCATTAAATTCTTTACATTTTAACTTATTAAAACAGCATAAATCAAGTGTACCTCTATTAGATGCGTTCCAGGACTCATAGTAACCAGTGATCCTCAGGATCCGCTCTTCTATTGATGCATTGTTGATGTACTCGACCGATCTCGATGACTTCAGTTCTTCACTTAGATCTTCATCAATGACGAGGGCTTTCAGCTGGCTGATCTGAGGACTGATGTCTGACAGGCGGCGCGGACTCATGTCTGAAGTCTTCCTCATTCCTCTGAAGTTAAAGAAGAGACAGCAGAGCACAATGGATCTCTGTGGAAACGTATAGCTTAGAAGAACCAACCTGCGTGTAAACACACCGTCCACAGCGGAAACTAGAGGCACGACACGACGCAACGCGACAAAACGCCGCCAATCAATGTGTACAAAACTATGAGTGTGCGCGCGGCGCGCAAGCGTTTTTAGTTGAACTTGCAGTTGCGTTGAACTGCTGTCCTACTGTGTTAACTTGTTTATGGTACAGCCAACTGCAAGCTAGACGAAGGCATTTAAACAGATTAAAAGGATGCTCACGCGCTCATTTTTATTTATTTATTTATTTGTGGCCATGAAATGCATCCAGAAACTCCATCTGAGGTGTTCTGTTTCTTTCAGCACTCTGATAAGCCCATTTAAATAAGCAGCTATAGAATCATTGTAAAAAGTCAGAAGGAGATCCAGAGCAGCACTGCCGCCGACACGACCACCTGTGCACGCACGGCGCATGCGCAGACACCCTCTCTAAGTTATGAGCTTCAATTCCACCAGTAGTGCTGGAGTTATCCACGTCGACCACCAATAAACTCTTTTTAAAACACACCTTTCACACTAATTTAATTTGGTAAGCAACAATATGTGCATAATTCCTTAGAAAACATTTTAAAGTCATGAGCATTCAGTGGTAGACTCGTGTCTAACTATACAGAATATCTCTAGCTATACATACATATTGCATTATTATACGCAGAAACAAAAACTGTTGGCTCACTAACTGTACTAAGACTAGTTTTTATGATAATTTCTACATACTTCCTGTTTTGCTCTTGTTACACACATTAAAGTTAGCATGCTTGGTATCTTTCTTAGGTGAACAGGTAAATTGCAGCAAACACCGCAGCACAGCCCATCTGTCTGGCACAGCAGAGATTGCAGGGTGTTGCAGGGGAAAAGAAGGAAACTGGCCAAGAGTAGATAAGCAAGGAAGTGGCTTTGTGTGAACAACCCAGGAAGAATGCATCTGTTTTCACTGGGTCTTTCAGTATCTTTAAATTAGCTTTAAATATGTTTTAGACCCATCCTAATACACATATGCAAAATCTAATAATGTAATTGCTCATGATATGCATTAGATTTTTACATTTCAGATGAAAACAAAAGTATTTTTTTGTCCATCTTGGGTGTTTTCCAAGATGTTGCAATGCAATAACTAATGCGCTCTGTAATGACATAAATCTTGCTATGTGCTTATGAGCATTTTTTGGATGGCTGCATATTATTCGGACCACCAAATTTCTAGGACATTTTTGTTCCTACGTAAACCTGGGGTCAATTTAATGTCTATTTAATCCTTCCATGTATGTAGATAGCCTATGAGATTTGATTGTGGACGGGGGCGAAAATCTTATTTTTGATCGCCAAGAAAAGTATGATGACAGCAATCTTATCAACAAGCCACCCAATTTGACAAATCATTCATGTCATTATTTACATTAGCATACCAAATGCATAATTACATTTCTAATTCTAATATGAGAAATTATAAGCAAGCACCATAAGGTATGGTAATTTTCATACTTAATGTACGTGTGCTAGTTCATAAATAAATGCACCTTATATTCATAGTATACATAGTATATAGTATCACATGTAATCCATTATAGTTTATGGCATTTTCATTGATGATCTTAAAAAAAAAACTTTTTTAATTTCCAATGCATATTATAGCCTGTACATAAACAAAATTGTTGGTTCGAAAAACCCTGTAAAAATGCTGTCTATTATAAAACCAAAAACAAAACAAAAAATATTTCTAAATTAGACTGCAGTGCAAAGAACTGTAACACTATGCTTGGTAATCAAATGTGTCTTCTTAAAAGCATCATTATGCCATTAGGTCACTCATATTAGCTTTTCCGCACTTAATCAGATGTAAAATGTTCTACCTGTCTTTCGGAGGACACTGTTGAACACATGGCGCAGGAGTCTCGTCCTCTTTCTGCATTGCGCCGGCACATCATGTGTGGGGATCCTGTCCCTGCAGCTTCACGGTCCACAGCCAGCTTTTGAAAGATGGCTAGCAGTGGGGGTGTGAGCCACTGTGTGTGTTTCTGTGTGTGTGGTGAGCGAAGGGGAGTTCATTGTAACTGGTTGGCACCTATCGATCGGAAGGGCCGTCTCCACCCCAGCACAAGCCCCAGTCAGGTGACCTGTGCTTAGCTAAGCAAAAACTTCTGACAGTGCCATCAATACCCTCCCGACACCTTCCACCGGAGAACGCCGGTGGGAGAATCCATGAGGTCTGCACTCCATGTGCTTAACTCAAAATTGAACTTGGCACACACTGTAGCGGGACTTGACATCTAATGAGGCAGACTGGCTTGGATAAACACAGGCCATGGGAGAGAGAGTTTAATAGAAAAATCTTGGGTGAGAACTATCGAAGTGCTCTGGTGCAGATTATTCACATTTACCAAGGACACACCAAAGGCAAGGTTAAAAAGGAGACATTTATAAATAACAACTGCAAGAATTCAATAGTTTGTTCTCTTCAAGGACAATAGTAGAGTATTACATGCCCCACAGGACAAGATGACACTTCCTTTTTTATCTCTTAACCATAGATGGTTCTTAAACTCATTTCAACACATTTAATAAATGGGTATGGATAGGTTCAATTATATAATTTTGTGTTTCTGGAAAATAGTTATGTATAACATTGCATAATGCTGAATTATGATTTCTATTTTTTAATGGGGTATCTGTGGAGTAAAAATACTGTTTTTATTTTAAGGTTAAAAGGTAAAATTAGACTATTGGGCTAGCATGGCTCCCCCATGGGTTAACTATTCAGTAATTCAATAAATTATATGTACATTTTAGACATCTTTGCTGTTCATGCAGTGTGAAATGATTCAGTTTTATTTCAAAGTGTTGCTACTATGACGTTACTTTCAATTTTTTATATTAATATAATATATTTTTTCAATATAATAAATAAAATAATATATTATACACACAATTATTAACAAGTAAATTCTCAAATAAGCCATACAAAATAGCTTTATCTCTGTACAAAACATATAATTTCCCATAGGGAAGAAAACTCACGAGATTTCTTTAATATCTTGTTCTTTCTCCTAAATAGCAATGAGACCGAAATAAGTTCAAATGGAGATTATCGATCTTGCACTTATTTAAATTAATTTAAATATTAGCTACAATATTCACATTAATATTGAGCTCTGTACTTTAACTGTTTAACTATTTTAATTTTTATGACAAAAATCTCATATAACGTCAATACCTCTATAGTCTTTATAATTAAACATTACAGAGACCTCCATCAAGGTTTGAAAGGAAAATAAAACTGCCATCTAAATAATAGAATTGGCATCATTCATTCATTCAATGCTTCATTCATCAATACCTAAACCAACAGATATTAACATGAAATAATTCCATATATACTCAAAAAGAGCATTTTCCCAAGATACAAAGGAATTGTTCACCTTTGGAGAAGCCCTGAAATATAACCTCTAATATTGCCTCATCGAATTCTGAGATGATAATGTATGTGACATTTAGATGAATATCCATGGGAACTCAAGAAGGTCTCTTATAGTTTCATGTGCTCAACTTATTGAAATGTGTCTTGGTCAAGTTTAACAAGGTGAGCACAGCTGCAGGGCCTTGTTAACATAACCTCGGCTCAATTTCAGCACCACTATTACAGGATGGCATCAGATTGACTTTCAAACAGCAGAGTAAATATCTCTTTTAACAGCACTGAGCAGGCATCCTGTTAACAGACTGTCCAGCTGCTCAGGGGTTTAACACACCTATATAGACACACAAAATGAGCAAAGTAAACAACTCTGAGAGGCGAAGGAGATGTGTTTGGATTACATTTGATGTGTGCTGCAAGTTCTATTTTGGTTCTTATGTACAGCGTCTTGCTACTCACACAATATAATTACAACATCTACAGAATAACCAAAATCTCCAGTTTATTCTGTTTAGTTAAAGTGCGACTTTTGACATGTGCAATAATTCAAATTCAAATATAAAAACCAAAACTACAAATTAATGATAAAATAATATTAATTTCCTTCAGCAATATACCCAGTCACTCATTAGATTGTACTGATGCACTGACTCATGTTCTTGACTTACAATACAGCAGTAATGGCACTCTGTGCACAACAGCACCTTTAGGTGGTGACAATGTCTAATGCAACTGCAGAAGATCCAACATGAATAAAGCTGTAAACATAAAGAAATTACATAAAATACATATTTTTGATTGTCTGATGCCTCTACTAAAAATATACATATTTTAAATTCCCTTAATGAGTTAATTTGCAGTTTGCAGACTTTGAATAGAGTTAAGGCTGGAATATACTATACAGTTGTGCTCCTTATTGCTGACAAATGAAAACAATGTGTTCTAAAATCGGCAACAAAATATCAAACATTTTATATTCTCAGATTGGATGGAATCTTAAGTCTGTGCCCATCATACATAACACAATTTTCAGTGAAATCTATCGACTCTGACTGCCTAAAATCAGACTGATAGCATTGACTTGTCCTGACAACAAATCATGCAGTGTATTCTGGTCTTAAGCAATATCTACAAATTTAGTAAACTGAAAACATGATTTCCATTAATACATCTGCAAACTATAATACAGGATATGGATCCCTGCATGTCACCTAACAAGAACAGCATATGAATTATGTAATGCTAGTCTATGACCACTTACCAGTTAAATATTTATAAATAGAAGTCATGGATGGATTTATCATTTACATACACACGCCCACACAAAACCCTGGTCACAAAATGTTTTTCTGTTCAGCAATAGCATGAACCATTATGTCCTATGATATTATGTATTCTAGAAATTCATACAATTCTTTTCCACATTACATTACCTTTAGCCTGTGTTTCAAGTATTCATATCTATGGAAGGTTTCAGTTAACCTGACAGCAGGTTACACTAATAAATTACAATACATTTATGCTCTTAGCAGAGATGTTTCAGAAACATTGATGTGTCAGGTTTCTGGACATAGAATTTTAGGATGCATCATCGGTCCATTGGTCCATTGGAGGTAGTAGTAGGTGAGGCAGAGACAATGTCACCAGGAAACATATCAGTTTTATCCTCCCTAAAAGAGGCTGCTCGGTCAGACACAGAGGCGAATGAGAGGTGATCATGATCCACAATGTTTAGCTGGTCTTCTGTTTTTTCTTTTCTCAGGTAGAATATTTTCCTGAGCTTCTTCAGCTGCTGAAGTTCACAGAAGGTTTCCAGAACCACCAGCATCGCGATCAAGCCCAATATCAGGTACACTGTAGGAGAGAGGCAGGTGGGGTTAAAGAGGGCCAGAGAGCCTTATGGGGTTTGTGGTGATACTACAGGGGTGTTATGAAAAATGTATGTTTAAAAAATGTCACAGTGCAAAGGCTAAGTTAACAAAGCAACCTAAGATAAAGTTCAAACAAATATAAAGCAACTACAGTTAAAGTCCAAAGTTAAAGTTCTGCTACTGTACATCTTTAATTGTTTCTATTACATACCATTCAAAAGTTTGGGGTCAGTTCATTTTTCTTTTTATTATTATTAAATTATTTCTAATGTTTATCAAAATGCATTTACTTATTCAAAAGTCAAGAATGTTAAAAATGGTAAAAAAAAATATATTTCAAATAAATGCTGTTCTTTTGATCTTATGAAAGAATCCTGAAAAAATTGCATTATGGTATCTATAAAAATGTCAACAGCATAACCATCTAAATGCAGCATGAGCATAAAAGCCTTTGTTCAAACCCATTTAAAAAACTTTCCAATCCTAAACTTTTAAACAGTAGAGCATGTCTAAATGCAAGAAAGTAAAAATCTAATGTATATATGTACATAAATAATGTTTAAATGAACTGTGCACTTACATGTAATGCCCAATTTGTAGAGTTCTCTGAACCTCTGATGGTAGCCCTCTCCTGGTACATAGTCGCCTAAGCCAATAGTACTAAGAGAGACGAAGCAGAAATAGAAGGACTCCAGAAAATTCCAGTCCTCTTCCAGTACTGAAAAGATGATGGCAGGTATGAGGAAGAAGCAGGAGAAGGTTATAATGGCCAGCAGGGAGGCGTGCAAGGCGGCCAGCAGAGGTTTGGACATGCCCCAGCGCCGGTGCAGGTACTCCACGGGCCTGCGGGCACTGAACTCCATGATCCTCTGGACCACTGCAGTCAGGAACAGCAAGGTGAAGGGGATTCCCACCACTGAGTAAATGATGCAGAAGGCCTTACCACCATCTGAGAGAGGAGCGGCATGGCCATATCCTGGAAAAAAAACAAAAAAAAAAACACATGAAGCTCTTTGAAGGAGTCTTTTCATTTCACAGGTTGATTTTTTCCTGTGGGTTAAAGGTCATAAAAATGTATACAACTAAAAAAGTACTCAAAAATTTAATGTTTCTAGATGATGAGCTTGTAAGAGAGCGACACTGGTTGGGAGACATTGCATTCCTGTGAACTCCTTAATTAAAACACTGTTGGATTGTGATTGTATTTATGATTACTACACTGAAGAAAAATATTTTAAAAAAACAATTAGTTTTCATCCAAAAAAATGATTAAGAAATAGCAAGTAACACATTGAATTTTACAAGAAATTTGTAAAACATACTCCAATAAACTTAAAAAAATAATTTACAGTCTACAGTATAGTGATTTTCAGGCTGTAATTGTGTATAAAGCATAATAGTAACTGTAAATATGCATTTAGCCTAATCGTGACATTTAATGTTTAAATATTTGAGATTCATTATCACTGGGCTAGTTCTGGATAT